>NC_056737.1:451468381-451693381 GCF_019279795.1 Protopterus annectens | reverse complement strand
ATTTAGGATGGTAACGTGTAACCTTGCAACACTGGAGTGGCTAATAGAATTTGGCTTCTGTTTTAATAAGAATGTCCTTGTCTTAAAAGGATAGACTGATTTTCATTTCAGTTTTAATAAAATGGACAACAGATGCTATTCTACAAGCGTATAATGTAGAAATAATTCTACAAGCGTATAATGTAGAAATAAAATCCCTTGGAATGTGGCTATGTCAGAGTATCATTCCTGCTACTTACTGCCTTTATCACATGCCTATTAAGGATGCTATAAAACAGCGGCACTTAATTATCTTTGATGATGAGAACATGCAAACGTATTTATAGTCTTGGGTTTGTATAATAAATAGCTAATATTAAAATAATAATCAGTTTTCACTGTATATCATTTAGCTTGTCAAGTGTTCAGAACAAAAATAATGACAGCAACTGATTTTTTTTTTTGCAGACGTGTACATTAATGGCTAAGTACATGAATATATTCCAGAAGAAGGGAGAGAAAAAAAACATTAACAGGGATTTTTAGAGAAACACTGCACTTCTGCACAAGACTTCTGCAGCTAAGCAGCCTTTTGCTGAGACCCAGGGAGACAGTTTTCATATCCAGTGAAAACATGCCATGATTATGAGCAGCTAGCTGCTATTTAAGCTATGTACATGATGCAGTAAGTATACAAGTGGACTTAGTTGTACAGTGTAACTGTACAAGCAGACAAGACTGTGCAGTGTAAAATGTACACAGACATGCACAAAAAAATCCATGAATCAGCCCACACTATATAGTATAATCACTTGAGATCAGAAAATGTAACTTCAGACCTACATATCTGAATATAAAGTTGTAGCAGCTGGGCTACATGTTATTGCATCACTTGACATGACAGCATCAAGTTTGGCTCATAGCTAAAGAGCTATATAATGTTTGCAGCTACATGGTGATGGTGTCTGTGATGTTGTGAGGTATTGCCAGCTGTATCAAAAGAAGTGCATGTGTGGCATATCCCAACATGGCTGGCTGAAGTTTTATAAATAATCCTATATCATTTGACTGTCACATTGATTTGTACAGATGCTTACATTAAAAATGTATTTGCAGAAGTTGTTTATGTTACAAATGCTGCAACACAATCTTAACAGAGTTCTGAATGTGAACTGTGCCAGAGTCAGGTGACTAGAGGTGATAATATTCTATAACCAGCTGAAGGATGGAACTCTGGCAGCAGCAGTTTATTTTTCCTTTTGTTCTTCTTTGGGATCTGATATGTAAAAGATCTATGTCAGTCATCATAGATCAATTGTTCAGTTAGTTGTTAGTTGTACAGTTCAGTGTGTGGAGTATCTCATCTTGCTTTGTGGAAGTGAGCATCTCAGCAGTACATCTTGCCTTGTGATATTAAGTGAGTCAGTTAGAGACAGCTTCTCTTTAGAGTAGTTAGGAAAAGTACTGTGAGATTAGTTTAGTATTATTTCTTTTCCTGCATTTGAGATTCTATTCAACTGTGCTATTTTATATTTTCTGTGACTGAAAACTCATGTTTATTGTGACTAAATATTAAGTATTTATCTGTTTTCTATTTTTCCTATCCATTATTAAATATTTTATACCTTTTCATTGCGGCTGATCTTTTAGTGAATACTTTTAATACCTGGAGAGTACTTCTGCATAATTATTGTAGTGTCACTGTGGCCACTCAGAAAACACTTACTGCTTTAGTCAAACTCTACCATTCATATCAGTATTAATTTGACACAGTATAATTGGTTACCCCTTGTAAGATCCTTAGAGTATTTGACTGGTGGAGCTACACTGTAAACTGGAGAGAGGGGACACAACTGGTGAATCTGTGTCAGCCTTTCTCATGTGTGTGTGTGTGTGTGTGTGTGTGTGTGTGTGTGTGTGTGTGTGTGTGTGTGTATGTGAGAAAAATCAGATATTCAAGTGTGTGAGTCAGATACTTGTAACTAGGACAAAGTACTCCAAAGTGGGTCTTATCTGGGATCTGGAGAGACAGAGAGTCCAGTCCCAGTGGAGTGTGTGCCCTGTGTGCTCTTGGGGGAAATTATGTTTGATGCAGGGATCTGCATTTGAAAATATTGTGCAAATCCATTCCTGTTTTAGAGACTGCCTCTCACTGGTGTCAGTGGTGAGGATTGGGGCTCCTTGATTACTTACCATGAGGTAAACAGGGGCCGTCACATATTGGTGGCAGTGGTGGGATATTAATTGGACTTCAGTAGCCTGAAAGCAGTTGTCACTGAAGGTGTGTGTACTCTCAACAGCCACAAAGTAAACATTCAGAGTTTCAGTGTCACAACAGTTTTATTTACTTTTGTTAGTCAGGGAAAGCAGACAAAGATGTCAGCAGAAGAATATGGCAAGCTGATAAAGAACCAGTTGGCCAAGGTGTGTAAAGCCAGAGGACTGGTGAATGCCAACCTGACAAAAGAGGACATGATTTCAGCCTTAATTGCAGCTGCAGCATGGTCAAGCAGCCAGGGAGCTAGCCAGTCCAGTGATGGGGATGTGCAGCCTTTGGAAACAGGACAGTTCATCTTTTCCTCACAGGACTTAAAAATCTGTCTGGAGTTAACGAGACTTGAACTGGAGGCTGAAGAAAAGGAGAAGCAGTGTCAGCATGAAGTGCAACATTTGGAAACTGAAGAGAGACTACAACTGGAAGATGAAAGTTTGGAGACCGAAGAGAGACTGCAACTGGAAGCCAAACATTTGGAGGATGAGGAGAGGGAGAAGCAGTGTCATCATGAACTGGAGGACAAATGTTTGGAGGCTGTAGAAAGGGAGAAGCAGTGTTAGTATGAATTGTGACATTTGGAGGCTGAATAAAAGGAGAGGCAGTGTCAGCATGAAAAAGAGAAACTGATTGTTCAACAGGGGCATGGAGATAATGGGAAGGGATTAACCGAATCCCAGAAGAAATAAAGGTCAGTAAATTTCTTCCACAATTTAAAGATGATACTGATTTTTATAGTTTTATTCATATATTTGAATGGGTATGTAAACACTATGATGTTGAACAAGACCTCTGGGTGCAGTTCCTGACTCCCTTACTCTATGGTAAAGCTGCAACTGGTATTTCTAAATTGTTTGATGCTGACTGTATAAATGATGAAAAAGTAAAACAATGTTTGTTATACTGTTTTAAGTTAACATCTGAAGCTAATTGAAAATAGTTTCGTGAGCATAGAAGCAAGGCAGATGAAAGCGTATGTGATTATATTGCTGCACTTACTTTCATAGGTGGGTATGTGGGTGTCAGGTCACCACTTTTACAGGTTGGCAGACCTTTTAGTGAGGGAACAAGCCCTTACCACTTTGCCTGAGGACATAAGAATTTAGTTGGCAGATCTCAATGTAACTCTACAAATGAGCTGGGGATAAAGGAGGATCTCTACTTAGCAAACAGGGCATCACTGCATAAGAAGGGGATACCTAGTGCTGCACATGGATATAAGAGAATCCATAGTGGGCAGCCTAAATCACCCCAACAGAATCTACTAGTAACAGGAGAAGCCAATAGTTCAGGTACATGGCCAGGATCAATGCATAAATGTTTGAAATGTAATCAGAGAGGCCATGTAGCATACAAATGTCCACTGACGCAAGGTGGGGAACAAAAGGTTAGGGAGCCAGTAAGTGGGAATAATGACCCATCAGTGGTAAGCTGTCTGGAGACAGCAGAGGTATCAGACTATCACTGGAGTTTGTATCCTATCTTAGTGGATTGAAGACAGGCCACTGCTAGGAGAGACACAGCTTCTGACATAACCATTGTGAAACCTGCAGCGGTTAAAGAAGAGCTGTACTTGCTTGGGCAGTCCACACCAGTTAGAGCTTTAGGAAGGACCCTATACCAAATACCTTTAGCTATGGTTCACCTTGACTAGGAAGGTGGAAAAAGGAAAAAGCAGGTAGGTGTGTTTGAGGATATCCCTGCAGATGTCATAATAGAGAACGATTTTGATAATACAGTGCCTTGTGTGCATATGGTTACATACAGTCAGGCTTGGAGACAGGCAGATAGGTCTGGTTGTCTGGGGGGACCCAGACAGACCCCATGTCTGAAGCTGGGGCAGCTGATGTGGGTATTTCAGGGACTGAGATATCTTGTAGCAGTGAGCCTGAAAGTGAACCACAGCTGCTGGTAGGTAATGATGTTCCCTTGGACAAGGTGACTGCAAGGACAGAGGTAAGTGGTAGTACCCAGGCAGACAGGGTGACACCATTATCAAAAATTACTAAGTTACCTGTGGAAGGGGATCTAAGAAAGGTCACAAAAGAGAGTTGAGACAGGCACAGCTTTTGGACCCTACTTTATGAGGTTTGAGGGAGGTAGCTAAAGAGGCACCTGGTGCTCAAGGAAAAGGGGAGTCTATATACTGGAATAAAGGGTTACTGTACAGGGAGTGGACACCTGAGGGAGGGATAGAGGGTGAGGTAATACAGCAGTTGGTAGTGCCCAGAGCCTAATGTCTGGCACTTCTAGCCATAGCCCATGAGATCCCTTTTGTGGGTCATATGGGTATAAATTATACCAAGAGTCATATAATGCAGAATATTTATTGGCCTGAGATTGCAAGGGATGTAACAAGGCACTGCAGGACCTGTGAGCAATGCCAAAAAGTAGGCATAGCAGGAAACAAGGCCAAAGCTCCATTGATGCTTTTGCCTGTGATTGAGGAGCTGTTTCAGAGGGTAGCTATGGATATTGTGAGTCCTCTGAGCACCTCAAGTTCTACAGGGAAGAAGTATATCCTAGTGGTAGTAGATTATGCTACTATATACCCTGAGTAGGTGGCTCTGTCCTCCATCAATGCAGAGAAGGTGGCAAATGCTTCATTAGTGATTTTCAGCAGGGTAGGGTTCTCGAGAGAAATATTGACTGACAGAGGAGCCAATTTCATATCAGACCTGCTGGCTTGTCTGTGGAAGCACTGTGGGATGAAGCACCTAAAGACCATCTCCTACCACCCCCAGACTAATGGTCTTGTGGAGAGGTTAAACTCTACACTAAAGACCATGCTACAGGCATTTGCAGACCAGTTTAAGAGAGAGTGGGACAAATATTTGCTCCATCTACTGTTTGCATACAGAGCGGTACCTAGAAATCCACAGGTTTTTCACCCTTTGAGTTGGAACCCATACCACGTATTTAAACTTATTAGAAATACTAACCATGCAACTCAATGCCATATTCATGGGTGACTTTAATTACCCTACTATTAACTGAGAATCCTATATGACATCAAACGTACATGCCCAGAGATTCCTGGATTTTGTAAACACAAACTTCCTGGACCAGACAGTCAATACACCAACCAGGGGTGCAACCATACTGGATCTGGTCCTCACTAATATGTGAGAGTAATGCACTCCTGCTGCTGTAATGCCTTCCCTGACAAGGTCAGACCACAAAATGGTCTCCTTTGAAGTAAAAATAAAACCTGGACCCCCCATCTCAACTGAGAATATTCAGGAACAAGTCTAATGCTAACCTCTTGCTATTAAGTGAGAACCTGGCAAAATTTCAAGCCCCTGTAAACCATGAGGACACTTCTGTCTATGCAGAACTGTTCACGGATACTATGTAGAAGCATGTTAATAGCTGCATAGAGATTGCTGTACCCACCAGGAAGAAGTACTGAACTAACTCAAAAAAACAAGCCACCCTGGTGGAATCACAAAATCATTTTGATGTATAACAGGAGGAAGAAAATCATGGCAAAAATTATGAGGTGCAGCACCCAGAAGGATAAAAGCACTCTCAAACTAAACAAACAACTCAGAGGACAAATAAAGTCTACCTAAGCCAAATTTGAGGTATATTTGGCCTCCCAGGCCAAGGACAACCACAAAGAATTCTTTAGCTATGCCCGCAACCATAAAGGCAATACACAGTTGTATGCAGAGCTCATTGTAAATTAAGTCATCTATACTGAGCCAGAAGATATAGCAAACCTCCTGGATGATAAATTCAGCTCCAACTTTATGCCTCTCTCCTCCTCAACCTTCCCTCAGGAAATATCATCAAATATAACTCCCTCTACTATCACTAGGGAACAGGCCCTTAATGCTCTCTCTAAGACCAAGAACACTGCATCAATGGGCCCAGACAATATCCCAGGATGCCTTCTAAATAGCATGAAACATGACCTATCAGGGCCTCTGGAATTACTATTTAAGTGTAGCCTAAAGTCAGGCTTCATGCCTCATGAATGCAGAAAGGCAGCAGTCATCCCCCTGCACAAAGGTGGGCCATCTACAGACCCTGGAAACTACAGACCCATAAGTCTCACTAGTCTTATATGTAAAGCAATTGGAAATAATTATCATGGAGATGATCAATAGAGATATAGTAAACCTCGAGACACTGGTGCCAACCTAGTTTGTTTTTGTCAAGGGCAGATCATGCCTACTCAGCCTGGTGGACTTCTTTGAGAAGGTCAGCAAAGCAATAGATGAGGGCAAAATAATTCACACTGCCTACCTTGACCTGGCCAAGGCATTTGACACAATACCCCACTTGGGCATTGTTGACAAACTCAAGAGGTTGGGTACAAATCCATATGTCACCCAGTGGATATCCAACTGACTCACAGACAGGGCCCAAGAAGTTAGAATTGGGGTGTCCACCTCTACAGAGAGGCCAGTCACAAGTGGAGTCCCTCAGGCATCAGTCCTTGGACTGCTCCTTTTTGGCATTTACTTCTCAGAAGTCAAGGCCAATGTCAGTGGTCTCTGGCTGACTAAATTTGCAGATGATTGCAAATTAGGAGCTGCCATTAAATCTCACACTGACACAATTGTTCTCCAGGAGGGGCTGACACAGATAAATAACTGGTGTCAGAGCCATGGACTGAAACTAAATGCCAAGAAATGCATAATAGCATCCTTTGGGAAATAATCCATCCCTGGTAACTATGATATTGACAACACACCCCTTAGAGTTGACCCAGTAGTTAGGGACTTAGGGACACACATAGATAGCAATCCAACCTTTGATCATCACGTGTCTACAGTGGTGAGTAAATCATTCTATTTTGTGCAACTTATAAACAAAGGTATGGCACCTAAGGAAGTCATTGTTCCATTGTATTTGGCATTCATCAGACCTATCATCGAGTACAATGCACCCTTTGGTATGTACCTAATCAGGCATATCCAACAACTGGAACATCCACAGAGGCTCCTCACTAAAAGAATACAGGGCTTAAGTAATATGTCCTATGCAGACTCTCTCAAGGTTCTATCCTGTATTCTGTCACCTACAGGCTTTTGAAGGGAGATCTATGCCTGGTATACAGGGAATTGTCAGACTCCACTCTGATGGACCCCCTGCATATCCACAAAACAAACAGTAGTATAATTACCTGTTCTAAAGATTTAAACCTTGCCTGTGATATAAATAGGACCTGCTTGAGAGACAGGTATGTATCCCAGAGACTACCTCTTCTATGGAACAGGCTCCCCATCCATGTGAAGCAGAATTCCTCTCTAACCCATTTCAGGTGCAACTTGGACAACTGGATTGGAAACCAGAAATTCATCCCCGGTTTGGCACCTATGTCTCTAATGCAAACAGGTAACCTGTAAATGATTCATATCCAAGGTCCATGCTTACACTTATCAAGGATATTAGAACTTATCAGAGATTTGGGATGCATGGCTAGGCTTAAAAAGGCCCTTGTGGTCATTAGTCTAGTAATCACCTATGAACCTATGTTGTATAGGCATAGAGTGAGGGGGACTTTAGATTTGATTTGTGATGAGTGGGAGGGTGAGTGCGAATCCCACAAGGAATCTTTTGTGGCATACATTGTAGACCTCAGGGCAAGGCTTAGGGAGCACATGGGTTTGGCCTAGGAGAACCTGGCAGCAACCCAATGGCAGCAAAAGGCTTGGTATGACAGGAAGGCTCAAGCCAGAGAGTATGCTGTGGGACAACAGGTTATGGTGCTCATTCCTGTCAGACACAGTAAGCTGCAGGTAGCTTGGGAGGGACTGTTCAGAGTGGTAAGGAAGGTCAGTGTCATTAATTATATGGTAAACCTGCTTGGCAGTTGGAGGGGCACAAACTGTACTATGTCAACATAAGGAAGCCTCAGCTTGTCAGGGAGGTCCGGGGCAGACTGCAAAGGGTAGGGTTGACCATTAAGCCAAGTAAGTTTCAGGTGGGTATGGCAGTGGTCTCTTACCTGGGACATAGAGTGGGGAGTGGTAAGTTTAGGCCAGAACCTGCTAAGGTAGAAGCCATTCAGGCTTGGTCTGCCTCTTTTACCAAAAAGCAAGAGAGGACATTCTTGGGGACAGTGAGGTACTATAGAAAGTTCCTTCCCAATTATAATAAGAATAGCTCCTCCCCTCACAGCCATGACAAGGAAAAAACAGGCCAGATAAGGTAATGTGGACCCCAGCCTTTGAGCAGGCATTCCAACAGCTTAAAGGAGCTTTGGGAGGACCCCCTGTATTAGCCAGTCCAGATTACAGCAATGCCAGTGCAGATGGACTCTCAAGACAGGGTATAGGTTAATGTATTCCCAGATAAGACCCTTTCTTTCAAGCAATGTTTTTCCTGGGTCAGTTGAAAAACTAGCTTGAGTCTTCAAAGGGGGGGGGGGTATGACATTGTGAGTTATTATCACCTGTATCAGGAGAAGTGAGACAGTACATGTTTGGCATATGCCACATGGCTGGCTGAAGTTTTGTAAATAATCATATGTCATTTGACTGCCACATTGACTTGTACAGATGCTTGCATTAAAATGTATTTGTAAAAGTTGTTTATGTTAAAAATGCTGCAACAGAATCTTAACTGAGTTCTGAATGTGAACTGTGCTGGAGTCAGGTGACTAGATTTGAGGTAATTCTATAACTAGCTAAAGGACAGACCTCTGGCAGGAGAAGTTTGTGTTTTTATTTGGAATCTGACATATAAAAGATCTATATCAGTTATCATAGATCAGTTATTCAGTAGTTAGTTATACAGTTCAGTATGCGGAGTATCTCATCTTGCCTTGTGGAAGTGAGCATCTTAGCAGTACATCTTGCCTTGCAATATTAAGTGAGTTAACTAGGGACAGTTTCTCTGTAGTTTCGTTAGGAAAAGTACCATGAGATTAGTTTAGTATTATTTCTTTTTCTGCATGTGAGAGTCAATCCAATTGTGTTATTATATATTTCTTGCGACTGAAAACTCTGATGTTTATTGTAATTAAATATTATTTTCCTGTTTTCTATTTTTATTATCCATTATTAAATTGTTATACCTTTTCATTCTGGCTGATCTTTTAATGAATACTTCTAATATCTAGAGTACTTGTGCTTATTTCAGTGTCACTGTGACCACTCTGAAAAGCCTTACTGCTTCGGTCACACTCTACCATTCATATCAGTATTAATTTGACACTGTATAATTGGCTACCCATTGTATGAGCCTTAGAGTATTTGGCTGTTGGCAGCTACCCTGTAATCTGGAAAGAGGAGACACAGCTGGTGAATCTGTGTCATCCTTTCCCAGATGTGTATGTGTGTATGAAAAATCAGATATTCAGGTGTGTGAGCCAGATACTTGGAACTGGGGCACAGTGCTCCAAGGTGGTCTTGTATGGGATCTGGATAGACAGAGAGTCTAGTCCCAGTGAAACATGTGCCCTGTGTACTCTTGGGGAAAATTGTGTTTGATGCAGAAAGCTGCATTTGAAAATACTGTTAAAATCCGTTCCTGTTTTTAGTGACCACCTCTCACCAGTGTCAGTGGTGAGGATTGCAGCTCCTTGATTACTGGCCCAGTGGTAAAGAGAGGCTGTTAGAGTGTCCATATATGTGGGCTTCTTTTGGAGTCATAAAAAGGAAAGAAAGTGGTACACAAGAAGGAAAAGGCAAAGAGCAAGCACAGGGTCATAGAATAAGCCAGCATACAGGAGTGTACAGGATGAGTGGAAGGAAAGCAAATTCTTTGTTGGGATAGGGTTCCCTTTGTATATTATTTTGGACAGAACGGAACAGTAGGAAGAGTATAAATAAAAGTAAGGTATGAAAGAGTAATAAGATAGAGTGCAATGACAGAACACCACAGACACATGGAGTGAAAGGACATACAGTGGAATGAGGAGACATGGGATGGGCAGAAACAAACATATGTTGATAGTGATGGGGAGGGTTGCATAAGGTATAGCATAAGAGGAATTATACTAGTAGAAGGGAGCACACATAGCTGTGGGTGAGGTGTTGAGTAAGTATTTAAAGTGTCATCTCTTACTATAGCCCAAAGAAACATAACAGGGATCAGTTTCCATGTGAGTGATCTGGGTGGTCTGTGGTATGGGCCACATCCTCCCCTGGTGGACTTATGGTCGGACCTGGCTGATGGACAGTGAATCCACAGTTTGGTATTGGAGACTCTCCATATAGGTCTTATATTTGCCCATCAATTTCTCCACTGCAGACTCTACCTACTGCACCAGTCTTGGCTATGCCATATCAGGCAGTCCAGGCAAGCTGCTTGCTAGAAAGGAGCTAGACCTCCTCAGATGAAGCATTCACTGACTCATTACCCTCATGTGTCTCAGCCATAACCTCAGCAGTTTCAGGATGTGGCTGGGCCACCTGCAGAGCAAATCTGTCCTGTGGACTTGCAGTAAGCAAGCATAATGGGAAGGTAGGAATCTAGTCTGACACTGGACTGAATGGACTGCCGGGACCCCCTCCTGCCTCCTTTAGAAAGTAACACAATAAGTAACACAATTTGCAGTATGTTCTGCTCAAGCTAAAATGGAAAGGGCACATTAAAGAGCTGCGCCATTTGGAAAGTGAGGTGGTAAAGTGAGGTGGTAGAACAGTAGACACAATCCCTTATGCATACCCCAGTAGCTGCATGATTGGCAGCAGACCAATGTACGTTTGTTGCACATATGTTAATATATATAAACATAAAATGACACAGGCATGCACGGGGACTCAATATATACAGTCACTGTCACATGGTGTAGTGTGTACCCCATAACAGGACCTTGCTAAAATCCACACAAAATATATTAGGCATATCACATGCTTTTCACCACTATCACCTCTACCTGACATGAAAGATGCAGACAATAACAGGACTAATTCCTGGGGCAAGGTTGTCAATTACTTGCTGTTAGTAGCAACTGTTCCAAACCTACAACACAATAAAACAGCAAATATAAGAATATTTAAAACAAAGAAATAAAAAAAAAATACTTAGTGTACCATTCAGGGCATTCTTGACTAACCTCTACTTTCCATGTATGGACTTCATCAGGTTTCCTGCACCATGTTCATCAACATAATGCCTGCATGTTCCTTTGTCTTAGTGATGCCCATGAGATTTTAAAATGCACCATGATCAGGGCCATTTAAGTGTTCCTTGAAATTACCAGGAAAGAGATAAAGCATTATATTGCTCTCCTTAAAGAATCATGAAGACAATTTCTGCCAGGCACAAATAGAAACTACCATAATCTCCTAAGTCTCCTCTGAAAATAGTGTCACTTTCATGATGATCAAGATGGTAGCCTTTGAATCATGCCTACAATTCATTTTTGTAGTTCTGATACTTGTGATGAAGAATGGCACATGTATGCATACATATCACCAGCATGAGCTTATGGCCTTCCTTGATGTCATCCCAGTTCGTCATTTACGGCTCCTCAATGGCCGTTTTCTTGGAGAAGAGTTGTCTCCTCTGGCAGTTCCATCTATGACACCCCTCCTCTACAGGAGGCTGAGCAGCTCCTTTCAGCAGATATGTAGGAATTCTTCAATCATCTGATTGCACTTCACTGGAAGGCTGACCCAAAAGGTTATGACTCAAGTTTCCTCCTGTCTTCGTAAGACCCTCACAGGCAGTTAGGTCTATGTTATTTATAATAAAGCCAGTTTCATTTGTGTGTGGGGTATGTTTTCCTAGATAAACTCTTTAAATAAATGATTTTCCGAAACAATTTGTTTTTCTGGGGAAAAAAGTTCTGAACAGATATGCGGAGAAATAATCATCTTTATAAATTTGGGTAGAAACTAAAGGAATTACATCCATTAAATTTTACCAGTCTGTAAAAACCACACTACCTGCTGTCTTCAGAAGGAAGGAAACAGATTGTAGAAAGAAACCTACATCTACTCTTGACATTTTGGAAGAGTATCAGTCTTGAGGGAGCCCCTATCTTCCGAGAAGTTAAACGAAAATGAAATACAGGACCGAGAGCAAAATAAAAGACTGAAACTGAGAGAGGTGGGAAAATTCAAACATAGATTCAAAAACTATGAGTTTTTATTGATTTAGCATCTTAGAACTGTTGCCCCAATAATGGAAAAGTACCGAGGTGAGAACAAGTCATAGGCTGCATCTTATACCGTTTGTACACTGCACCACAATATAACTGTCCATAGATATGCATGCCTTCTGATCAAATTTGCCTGTTCTCTGTGTAACTAGGTATAGACCTGTATGAAATCTTTGTCATGTTGCATTCTTAAGTTGCACAGATTTGTAAAACTATATTTCATATCTAGACACCATTGTTAGGTGGAAAAGTAGACCTAAGAGTAAATATTGGCTGTCTGTCGAGGCACATATTTCTCTGAAAGTGTGTGGTAAGTTGTATTTTGTCTACCATACTAAAAATGTACACCATTCCATTACAGTACACTGTATTGAAGGATAGCAACATGAAAATGTATGTCTGCATGTGTCTCATATTTTTAGAGGGTTCTTGCAGCATGTTAGCCTGCAGTAGTAGGATAAACTGTCCATGTTAAAGTATTCTTATTCCCTGTGTACTGTATGTGCTTGTGATGCCTGTGCACTGGCCCAGTAATCAAGGAGCCTCAGTCCTCACCACTAGTACCAGTGAGGGGTGTCCACATTGGGAGGATAAAAAGTACACACACAGTGAAGTACAATTTCTCTCAAGAGCACACAGAGATCTCAGTCAGTCTGGGGCTGGTTTCTCTCTCTCTCTCTCCAGATCTCCAATAAAACTCCCCCACTGGCACAGCTATAGGATGCTCAGATCTCAGCTGAGTAGTCAAGCCAAAACCTCCATTACCCTCTCTGTCCAACCAGTGCTTTGTGTCCCTGTCCAAGTAGCTGACACACACACACTTTGAGATTTGATTTATATACAAACACACAGACACTCCTGGGAAGGCTGGCACAGGTTCTCCAGCTATGCCCCCTTCTGCCCAGACTATAAGGTAGAAATCACTGCCAACTACTCTTATTAGCTACTAATAAGTCCCTTCCCAAAGGGTGACTAATTCTATTGTGTAATGTTATTATTATCCATTTAGTAAGTGTGACGAACAGCAAGGCTATTGGAGTGGCTTTGTACAGTATCACCAAATACATGCAAGTACTCTAAGACCTTAACTTAACAAATGCAATACGTTCTTTCTGAGACAGCCCTTAAATTAATAATGCACATTACTGCTGAGTCACTTCAGATTAGATAATTCTTGTCACTTCTCTGATTTAGTTCCCAGGCTATCAGAACTCAAAATTTAACATTTCTTTTTGATCTGCACCTGCCAGGAAGTCACAGCAATAAAAGCCGCACGTGAAACCTAGTAATTATCTCTGTTAGGACACTAGAAAGAATTTCCAGCTGCAGACATCCTGTCTTCGATCTTGAGATCCACACAGCTGTAAAATTCTTTACTTATCAGCTTTCTTCCAGCAGGGTGCACTGTGGTTACATTTTTAAAGTTCCGCACATAACACAGTTTTCATTAGTTACAGTTACATTTGTCAAACAAGCCTGTGGATCATATTAATATTTACAATGACATAGAATTATTTAGAAAATTCTATCTAGCTGGGCTGGCAGCCCCCCAGGTTATCACAGTGCTGACCTATGGTGATGAGTACAGCACTCAAGTGTACAAAAATGTCTCCCCTCCCAGTGTCCTACAGCAGGCCTATATCAGTAGCTGTCACCAAGATGTATCCAGCTGCTGGCAGTAGGGATAACTGACATACCCTATACATACCTGTTAGCATATATACCTGCTGTGTGTATTCCCATATTTGTCCCAGCAGCTGTTATATGGCATACCCTCACAGCTATCACTTTAATCATAGAGTACCCCTTTGTCTATATCTTTTATCCTACCAGTCTCGATAATATACAGACTATAGCTCTGTGTTATGTATTCATAGGTGTCTGCATGTTCAGAAGATGACAGCAAAGGCTGGACAGTTTCAGTTTTGCACGATACAAACAGTTAGGACACATGGCTAGCACCTGTTGGAGAGAAAGGATGCTGACCACTCTTTACATGAAGAGGTGTGGCAAACAGCATTCCATGATACAAATATAGGGGATACAGCTGTACTTCACAACAGTGTCATAAGCATGTTACTGACATGCTATGCCATGTCAAGGAAAGACACTTTCAGGATCTGCTACAGGTCAGTCATGGAATGAGGGCATCTGGAAGCACCAGGCTGACAGATCAAGAAGAGTTTTTTGTGTCCCCACAGTAGAACATTGTTTCTATGATCATTCCTTGTGGAGTGGACACTGATGTCAGTGTGCACTCATGCCCATGTCTCATTGGATGATATACCCAGTTATTAAAAGTTGCATCAGGCTTCTCTTCTGGCTGGTCACATAGCAGCATCACAGACACATAGGAAATGATTATGTATGACATGCAGTGACAGATTAAATGTACCTTGCTCCTGGGGAAGTATGAAAATGTAGCCTGTTTGGCATCTACTTCTTGGAAGTCAAGACTAATGTCAAAGGCTTTTGGCTCAACCAGGTTTGGAAATGACTAAATTGGGAGCTATCATAGATTCTCTCATGATACCAACATCCTACAAGAAGGTCTAATACAAACAAATCACTGGTGCTGGTGTGAAAGCCTTTGATTATAACTCAATGCAAAGTGATACATTACAGTGCCCTATAGGAAAGAATCCACCCAGGCTAATTATTTCACCAATAAAACACCACTGAGGTGACCCGATAGTCAGAGATCTGGGAACATGTGTAGACAGTAATTGATGTTCAACCAGCATGTAGGCGAGATAGTAAGAAAATCATTCTATGTCACCCCATTCATAATCTAGGGTATGGCATCCAGGCCCAAGGAAGTAATAGTACCACTCTACTCAGCTCTTTTCAAACCAGTCATTGAGTACAATGTCTCTTTGGCATGTACCTAACCAGGCACTTGCTACAGTTGGAATAACCTCAAAGGTTCCTCACCAGGACAAACCAGGGTATGAATACCCTGCCTTACACAGATGTCCTTACGATCTTATCTCTGTACTCAGTCTCGGCATCCTTAGATCCAACTCTGATGGATCTCTTGCACATTCACAAGACAAACAGCACCAGGAACACTAGATCCAAGGACCTAAACTTTATCTGTGACATAAATAAAACATGTTGGAGTGACTGATATGTGTCTCAAAGAATCCCCACACTATGGAATATGCTCACCATCTACATGAAGCAGATTTCATCCCTGACCTTGTTCAAAAGAAACTTTGATCATTGGATGGGAAATCCCCAATTTACCTTTGGTCTGGCTACATGTTTCTGATGGACAGAGGTCAACAGTAAGTAAATTAATCCCCAACTAACATACTCCCTCACAGAACCATTATCTACATCTTTACAAACATACCCCACCATATAGGCATTCAAGAAACTCTGGGACAAACTGGGTAGGGTTGCATGGCTAGGCTTGTAATGACCCTGGTGGTTGTCAGCCTAGTGTGAACCTATGAACTTATTCATGTGTCTTTCACATAGACACCGTAAGCTAATCCTATCAGCAGTTCACTATGTGTTGTCCTTGGTACATCAGATATTTAGCCACAAGAGGATTGCAGCAGATGTAGAATGCATTTGTATTTTACATTTATCCATGCCATGGAGACACGGTGTTGGCACAGGTACTTATGCCAGCTCAGATGTGTACTTTGTTGTGCTACAGTGACACTTGTAGATGCTGGAGCAGAATGACAACAGATGTTGGTAGTTGTTTTGGGGCTGTTGCTGCTGATGGTGATGGGACCTGCACCACAGTTTGATAACACAGTGGCACACAGTCTCCCTGCTGTCTCTGAATGCACTCTCCATACAGGCGGAAAATGTAGTGTTGCTCACACAGGAACATGAGACTGTACAAAGGGGTGCTCACCTTCCATATCTGAGGGGATCACCTACATATCCACTGACCACTGATTCTTCCTCTGTGGCTGCTTTAGCAGATGTGCACTCCATTTCAAATGAATATTCACAGCATAGCAGGGTTGTCTTATACCATCACATGCCACCAAAGGACCCTGGTATGTCGGCAGCACTTGTGATTATCAGTCAGCAGATTTGTCATAGTATTATCAAGGCACAATCCATTGCAATGCCATCTAGCATAGTATGCATGGGAACATGGAGCTCGGGGACACGGTAATAATCTGTCTGATGAGGTATGTCATGACACACATTGCTGGTGTGTCCATATCCATGAGTAGGTTTTTCAGTGCCACTGTCATTGTACTCATTGGCAGTGTTGTCCCTGTGAAGGGGAAGGTATTACCATGGGTGGCCCTTGTTAGATACATAGTCCACACTTCTATCCACGCTCTTCACAACTTTTTTTTCTTCATCATCAGAATGTCTTGTGACTGGACCTCCTCAGCTGTACACTAATTTTGTCGGTGCAGGGATACCAGTCATAGTGCAGCAAGCCAACACAGTGGCCACAGATTATGGTCATTTAATAGCACCACAGACACACAGGAAAATATTGTGTTTGGCATGCAGTGACAGATTAAATGTACCTTGGGCCCTGGGCAATTTTCAAACCATAGCCCCCACACCGACACACACACACACACACACACACACACACACACACACACACACACACACACACACACACACACGCACACACACACTTTTTTGACCATGCATAAGTGCAGTGCATATGTTCTTTTAGATTCACCTTCCTAATTTTTAAGCCATTATAATTCACCAATGTCAGTATCCATAACTTACAGCCACTTGATGGTGTATACACCTCAGATATAGTGTATACAGAGTTGTGATTATGCTCTAAACATGGGAATAAAGAGAAGCTTCTTAAGCACCTTTCTGATGTCAGAAGGGTGCTTAATAAGCTTATGTTAAGCACTCCTAATTACTGTTAGGATTGGGTCTCTTAATAGTGATTAACAGCAGACAGCGCTGTCTAGCAAAAGATAGCAGCAGAAGGCAAAACACCCTTGGAAGCTGTCATGCACTTCACTCTGCCACACTTATAAAGAAGAAGCATAACAGAAACTGTTAATTCTTCAGAGGGACACTCTCCCTGCCTATTGTATGTTTGTCAGCATTAAGTGTTTTATACCCTTTCAAAGGTTTGACCATAAAACACTTTGTGCTCCTTCACTTTCATGCTCCTGTACTTTTTCCATGTAAGTGGAATTGCATGGAGCAGACAAAGCTGGATACACTACAGATGATTATGTTCAGGTCTCACCAATCATAAAACTTATTATGTACTCTCAACAGAAGATTTACTCTTGAGGTGAGTTTATTGGCATCCATGTCTTAAGCACATAAGTTTATTATAAATAGAGCACCTTTCATAATCCTCAATGTCTGACTGTGATAAAAACAACACAGTAAAGTATTCCAAGTTACTTTTACACAAATGCAGAATAGACCTGCAAAGACATAATAAAGACTATGTAACTTGATAAGGACAGCAGGAAAGCCATCAATTATAGGCCCATTCTTGACAATATACATCTCAGATGTCTGTTTTTTGGTAAAATAAATAATTATGAGCTCCATGATTAATGTATTTCAAGTTTATTTACATACAAACATCCAGTAGCCCAAGTACTCCAACTTATTTCACGCGAATGCACACTAGTTATTTGAAGCCAGATGGCTTAACTAGAGCATACAAAAAGAGGGTAAGTTACTCTCATCCACAGCCAAACCCCACCCAGAGTTATAGCCATTTATAGCCACTTTGCTGGTATACACCTTATCCAATTGTGACAAAAAGCCTCTCAACCTCTTAGTGCAATAATTCAGAGCAAATCCAGAAAATAATGAAGGAAAGAGTACCAAATTTAGAGTAGGTTTTAAATACTGCTGGAATAATGTTATTTGCACTATTGTGCATTTTTCTGAAGCTTATGATGTATGAAATTCAAATGTCTTGCCATTCTTATTGACTTCATATATCAGTGATTTGCCAGTTATTCTGTATTATAGAGCTAAATTGTTGCTTAGATATCTGTTGTCTTACTGTTCTGCAAATATACAGATATCAGTATATATATATTTTGTGGTTTTATAATTTGCACCGTGATTCCTCATATCTAGCTCTGTTGAAACTGTCTTCCCCACCCCCCCTCCCTGTTCTTGGTTGTAGTTTAAATTTGGTGGCTTTTGCAGTGCCCGCCCCACTGTAGATTTGATCTAGGACACTCCCCCAGTCCCATCTCTTTACCGCATTCTACCTAATAAACCCTTTCTGCACTTGCTTTTAGTCCTTTTTAATTTAATTACATTTTTTCAAACTGTGTGTGGACTAATATTGCTACATACTCAAGTGTGCCAGCTTGCACTGCATGTGAATTGTTTTTACTACTGTTTTTGCTACTTTTCTGAAAAAAAAAATGCATCTGCTTTTACTGTATTTGTGTTTCTTCCTACTTTATTTTGCTTTTGCGTCATCTTAAAAGTACTCAGTTGTATTTATTACTGCTTGGTGTAACTCATTCTAAGCCTTTTAGTTTAAGCACTTGGGCTTCAGACCAGTTGTTTACATTAGGAAGGTTTATGGCCTGCCTTTTAGATTAAGCACTTGGGCTTCAGACCAGTTGTTTTACATTAGGAAGGTTTGTGGCCTGCACTGTGGTGGCAGGACAGGTAGCTTACATCCTTCTAAGTTGGGAACTGCTGATTGAGGGCTCAGTGTCTGTTATTCTAAAAGTGTATTAGTTCTGGTTTAAGCACTTGGGCTTCAGGCCAGTTATTTTACATTAAGAAGGTTCGTGGTCTGCACTCTTGTGGGAGGAGAGGCTGGACTCTGCCCTTCTGAGCTGGGAATTTCTGGTTAAAGGCTTATAGTGCCTGCATATTTCAACTGTTTCTTACTGAAATTGGTACACCTTGTTTGTTGTAGCATAGACTAGACCCAGGCCTGCTGAATCTAGCTTTGTTTGTATGCTTGTTTGTTTGCTTGTTATTTCCCTGAAATGCTAATACCACCTAAAAGGCGGCTTTTCAGCGCTTCTGTTGATCCCTAGTGATATCTGCATTACTTACTGTACTTATTTCCTTGTTTCACTTAAAAGAAAGTTACTGTTTGTCGTTTTTGCATTTAAGTTACCTGTAACACATTGCATTTAAGTTACCTGGAACTTGCTCACTAAAGCAATTATATAAGTCAGCACTAAAAAATTAAAAGCACTACACCCTCACAAACTCCCCTTGAGTACCTTGTTCCCCATTGGCCCTTTTTTTCAATTATAAAGGAATTCCCAATACTATTCTAGCATGTCCAAAGGTCAGTTGTCAATCTCCTCTCCGATCCAGCTGGTGAATCTGGGAATCTTGAGGCAATGTTACAACTGCCTCATGTACACAGACAACCCTCTCCGCCTCCCAACAAATTCCAACACATGTGAGAGATGCATCCATATAGCCAAACTGGAGGCTAAACTCTCTCAACTCAGTACTGGCGTAACCAGTCAGGAGGAGAAGGAAACCACACTCACTACAATTCCAGTCTCACATAGACCTACCACGACAGCAAACCAAACACATAAACACACAAAAACATACTCAGAGGCTCTAAATAAAAATCTGCCTAAGCAGCAGAGACCTTCAAAGCAGACACCCAAGCAACCGCTACCCCAAAACAAAACACATGCAACACATAGCTCACAAAGCCAGTGTGCCGAACAGTCACAGCCCTTAAGGCTAAACAACACACCTGATACACTTGTAATAGGTGACTCTATCGTCAGGCACACTGACGTCCCGCTCACCAGGCTGAACAAGGAGAAGGTCACGGTGAGCTGCCTGTCGGGCGCTAGGATCACAAGCACTCAGGTCACTCCAAGGCAAGTACAAATATGACTCAGTTATTGTCCATGCTGGTGTGAATGACCTGAGACGTACCTCCCTGGACTACATGAAAAGAGACATAGAGGAGCTCTCTGAGCATGTGGCCCAGGCTGGAATGACCCTGACCTTGAGTAGCATCTTACCCTCACCAAGAATGATGCCACAATATGAAGACAAGATGATCAATTTCAACAATTGGCTTAAGTATTGGTGTCATTCAAAGGGGATCCAATGCCTGTCAGCCTGGGATGACATGCTCGACAAGCCACGATGCTTCACTAGGGATGGCTTGCACCTGTCACCCCTGGGCTTTCAGATATTGGCAAAGGCTCTTGCTACCCCCATAGTGCCTTTTTTAGGCAAGGCTCAAAAGACAAACCCACCTCCATAGGTATTACAAGGGATAAGAAACTAAGAGTAATGCTACTCAACGCCAGAAGTCTAAACCTCAAGATGCACGCACTCGAAACTCTCCTTAGCATGGAGAACATCGATATCTGTGCAGTAACAGAAACCTGGTTCAAGGCTCCCGAGAGTACCCCAGCACTACCAGGTTATGCCTCATACCATGCTTTTCGGACCCAAAACTTGGACCGACCCACAAAAGGAGGGGGAGTATCAATATTCATCAAAGATACCCACACCACCAGGTTGGTGGCACAGCACGAAGCATCAGAGACTATCCATGTGCAACTAACAGTGGGTAAAACTGCCTTCCAGTTTATAGCCTGCTACAGACCACCCTCCCAAACCCAGGAACCCCACTCGGCCTTCCTGAGAACACTGGAAAATATGAAGGTCTCTCCAAACACCATTATATTGGGCGACTTCAACTACCCAAACATAGACTGGGAGCATTACTCTAGCTGCAACACCCTAGCCCAAAGGTTCCTAGAATTTATAAACTCAAATGCTATGGAACAACTTGTTACCACTCCCACAAGAGGGGAAAACATACTGGACCTGATAATCACCAACATGGGGACTCTATGCTCCAGACCAGAAGTGTATCCCTCACTGGTAAGATCAGACCATAAACTAATCTCACTGGATATTCACATCCTGACCCCACCCCCTGCCCAGAAAACCACAGTGAAAAACTTCTCTAAAGCAAATTTCACACTCCTCAAAACCAAGGTGGAATCCTTCAAAGCCCCCGGGCCTGTGGAAAATACAGCCCAGACCGCATAATTCTTTATAAATGCATTCTATGAACACCTTCAGGAATGCATGGATCATGCGATCCCAAATAAAACCAAGACCCAATCCTCCAAAGGCAGACGTCCTGTCTGGTGGACCCCAGCCATAAACAAACTATACAATAGAAGGAGGAAGCTACTAAATGATAGAGCAAAATCCCAAAAAGGGAAGGCATCTCTGATCAGTATTAGCAAAAAACTACGGGCACACATAAAATTGTCTAAGGCCAGCTTCAAGAGAAAAATTGCACAGGACACTAAGGATAATCAGAAGGCTTTCTTTAGTTATGTTAGGAACCTGGGTGGTAATTCCCAGATATGCTCAGAATTAGTCCAAAATGACAAAAAATACACCGAACCCACAGACATTGCCAACATCCTAGCTGACAGGTTCAGCACAAACTCCCCCCCTCCCCACCAAAAGGGCAAATATCTATCCCAGCAGAGTGCTGACCCCCTGAAATTTCAGATGCTCAGGTAAGAGCCGCCTTCTCCTAAGCAAAAAACACAGCATCAATGGGACCAGACGGTGTCCCGTGCTGCGTCCTACATGAACTCCAAGAAGGGCTAAACCCAAACATAAAACTACTGTTCAATCTCAGCCTTACTACAGGATATGTACCCAAAGAGTGGCATACAGCAACAGTGGTCCCACTCCACAAAGGTGGTGCCTCAACGGATCCTGGAAACTATTGCCCCATAAGCCTGACTAGCTTGGTCTGCAAAGCTATGGAAAGGATCATCATGGACCTCATAAATAAAGATATTGGGGACCTACAGACACTGGATCCTACCCAGTTTGGCTTTGTTAAGGGCAGATCCTGCCTTTTAAACCTGGTTGATTTCTTTGAAACAGTCACCAAGGCTATTGACGAGGGGAAGGTGGTCCACACAGCCTATCTGGACCTCGCAAAAGCCTTCGATACAATACCCCACTCGGGCATTATAGATTAGCTCACCAGATTAAATATAAACCCCTATGTCACTAGATGGGTTGCAAACTGGCTCAAGGACAGAACCCACATTGTTAGAATTGCTGGAGCCATGTCAGACTCCAAACCAGTTACAAGTGGCATCCCACAAGGCTCAGTCCTGGGACCCCTCTTGTTCGGTATATATTTCTTGGAGGTACAGGCCAACACGGAAGGACTGTGGCTGACCAAGTTCGCAGTTGACTGCAAACTGGGCGCCATAATCGACTCTCCAGCTGACATAAGCATCCTCCAAAAGGGCCTCATAGAAACAGACAACTGGTGCCAGAGCCATGGCCTCAAGCTAAACACCAAAAAGTGTATAGTCATCCCCTTTGGCAAAAACAAAGTGCCCACAAATTACCACATAGGTGGTAATCCATTAAGTACAGAAGAAGTAATTAGGGACCTGGGGACCCAAGTTGATAGCAATCTCTCATTTGACAACCATGTGGCCAAAGTGGTTAGAAAAACATTTTATATAGCCCACCTAATCATGAACGGATTCACATCTAGATCAGGGGAGGTCATCGTGCTTCTTTACTCATCCCTCATCAGGCCCATAATTGAGTACAATGCCCCTTTTGGGATGTACCTTACCAGACACCTGCAGCAACTGGAAAGACCCCAAAAGTACCTCACCAAGAGGATCAAAGGGCTCAAACAGATGCCATATGCTGCCCGGTTAAAGAAACTCCAGCTGTACTCAGCGGCATACCACCTGTTCAGAGGCAATCTGTGCCTGACGTATAAAGCCATGTCCAACCTGGAATTAATGGACATGCTGCACCTCAGAAAATCCAAATCCCATCGAGCTACGCACTCGGGAGACTTGAACCTCAGCACTGAAATAAATAAGACATGCTGGAGGGACAGGTTCATAACCTAGAGGCTCCCTTCACTCTGGAATAAAATCCCAGTCCAGGTTAGGCAAAGTCCCTCATTGACTCTCTTCAAGAGGAATCTTGATGAGTGGATGGGAGATCGTAGGTTTACCCCGGGTATCACTTCTGTGTCACTGTTAGACAGAGGCACAGTATACTAACCTCGAAAAAGGGCATAGCAAAATTAATTTAAAATGGGTGGCGAAAGCCAAACACATTCTGGCTAGGCTTATAAATGCCCTAGGGCAGATAGCCTAGTATGAACCTATGAACCTAAGTATGAACCTAAGACAAATTTTAAAAGGAACAAGCCCTAAAATATGAAGCAAAAATCAGGAGCATTCTGCAAAATCAGGGACAATTGTGTGCTAATTGAAATGTTTTAAACTTTTTTTCACACAGTCACAAGTTTTCCAACTTACTTCATACAAAGACACACTAGTCCTGCAAAGCTGTGTAGTTGATTGAGAACAAAACTAGAGGGTAAGTTATTTTGATTTAAAAACAACTTTGCTATGTACACCTCATGCAATAGTGATTGGGAAAAAGAAAGAAAGAAAAGAAAACTACATAGGCTCATAGATGTGTACTAGGCTAATTGCCCTGTAGCCTTTACAAACCAAGCCCATAAGATTATCCTGACATCGTGCCACCCGACCTTAGTTCCCAGTGCCTCTGTCGAGTAGAGCCACTGGAGTGATCCCCGGGGTGAATTTTTTATTTCTCATCCACTCAACAAGGTTTCTCTTGAAGAGGGCCAGTGAGGTGCTCTGCTTGAAATGTATGGGAAGTCTATTCCATAGCAAGGGCAATCTCTGGGTTATGAACTTGTCCTTCCAGCATGTTCTGTTGATTGTGGTAATGAGGTTGAGGTCACTGGAGCTTGTGGTGTGGAGAGATTGGGATTTCTTTAGATGTAGCATTTCTAACAGAGCTGGATCAGAGATGGCTTTGTATGTCAAGCAGAGATAGCCTCTAAGTAGGCGATATGAGACAGAGAATAGTTGGAGTTTTTTGAGTCTGTCCATATAGGACAAGTGTTTAAGGCCTAGGATCCTCTTTGTGAGGTACTTTTGTGGCCTCTTCAGTTGTTGCAGGTGTCTAGTGAGGTACATGCCAAATGGGGCATTGTTCTCAATAATTGGCCTAATGAGGGAAGAGTACAGGTAGACAATGACCTCTTTCTTCCCTGATGCAAAACCCTTAGTAATAAGATGTGACACACAGAAGGACTTTCTGACCACACTGGCAATGTGGTGGTCTAAAGAGAGGCTGCTGTCAACCTGTGTTCCCAGCTCTCTTATAACACCTTATGTGTTCAGTGGACTACCATCAATGTGACAGTTCAAGTGAACCAGTTTTTTCCCAAAGGGGATAATGACACATTTTTTGGCATTGAGCTTAAGGCCATGGTTCTGACACCAGTTGTTGGTCTCAGTGAGGCCTTTCTGTAGGATGTCAACATCACTTGGGGAGTTAATAATAGCTCCCAACTTGCAATCATCTGTGAACCTTGTCAGCCAGGGACCCTTTGCGTTGGCCTGGACTTCAGAGAAGTAGATACCAAACAGGACAGGACCCAGGACTGAACCCTTTGGGACTCCACTAGTGACTGGTCAGCAGACTAACTTGGAGTCCGCTACTTTCACACTGTGGGTTCTCTCTGTGAGCCAGCTTGAAACCCACCTTGTGATATAAGGGATGATGCCTAGCTTAGTAAGTTTTTCTATGATTCCTGAATGGGGAATGGTATCAAATGCTTTGGCCAGATTAAGGTAGGTTGTATGAACCACCTTGCTTTCATCCACATATCTGGTGACTGACTCAAAGAAGTCAACTAAGTTGAGCAGGCATGATCTACCCTTCACAAAACCAAACTGTGTTGGATCCAGAGTTTGGAGATTCCCTGTATCCTTGTTTATTAGGTCCATGATGATGCATTCCATCGCTTTGCATATCTGACTCGTCAGGCTAATGGGGCAATAGTTTCCAGGGTCTGTAGTTGCTCCTCCTTTGTGGAGAGGGATGACTGTAGCAGTGTGCCATTTGGTAGGGACAAAGCCTGAGGTGAGGTTGTGATTGAACAGGGCACACAGATGAGGTGCCAGTTCACTCTGTAGTTCATATAGAACACAGCCAGAGATATTGTCAGGTCCCATGGAAGCTGTATTCTTGGCCTTGGAAAGTGCTTTTTTAACCTGTGTAGCAATAATACTGGGTGCCTGGCAATCTACTGGTATTGTGATTGGTCCTTTGGGGGGGAGGGGGTAAAGTTGGCACTGAATCTGTCAGCCAGTATATTGGCAATATCTGTTGGCTCGGTATAGGAGGTACCATTGTGCAGTAGCTCAGAGCAAATCTGGGTATTGCCATTGAGATTCTTTGCATAACTATAGAAGGCCTTGTGGTTGTCTTTACTATCTGCTGCAATTCTGTTTTCATAGCTAGCTTTAGAGGATTTGATGAGGGAGCTCAACTTTTTGTTGAGGTTGATAAGTGAGTTTTTCCAGTCTTGGGACTTCACCTTATTCCACATCAGTTTCCTCTTTATGTTGTAGAGTTTGTTTATGGCAGAGGACCACCAGATTGGCTTCCTTTTTTTGGAGGAGAGCATCTTCGTTCTATTGGGTATGGCGAGATCCATGCATTTGTGTACGTGTTTGTACAGTGCATTGATGTATGATTCAGTGGTCATGCAACTATTCTCCATTTGCATGGGTGCCATGAAGTTTACCACCTCTGTTTTTAGGATCCCAAAGTTAGCTTTGGAGAAGTTTTTCATGGTGGTTACCTTTGGGGGGGGGGTGAAAGGGATGTGGCTTTCCAGGGTGATTAGTTTGTGGTTGGATCTAACCAAGGAGGAGTTAACTATTGGTGTAAAGCAATGGTCGCCCATGTTCGTAATGACCTGGTCAAGGATGTTGCTACCTCTAGTGGGGGTAAGAATGAGCTGGTCCAGGGCATTTGAATTAATGAATTCCAGGAAACTTTGGGCAAACGTTGCATCTCTGATCAGTACTAGCAAAAAACTACGAACACTCATAAAATTATCCAAGGCCAACTTTGAGAGAAAAATTGCACAAGACACTAAAGATAATCACAAGGCCTTCTTTAGTTATGTTAGAAACCTGGGTGAAAACTCCCAGATATGCTCAGAGTTAGTCCAAAATAACAAAAATACACTGAACCCACAGACATTGCCAACATACTAGCAGACAGGTTCAGTGCAAATTTCTCCCCCCCACCCCCAAAGGACAAATATCTATCCCAGCAGAGTGTTGCCTCCACAACATCTCAGATGCCCAGGTGAGAGCCGCCCTCTCCAAAGCTAAAAACACAGCATCAATGGGACCAGACGGTGTCCTGGGTTGCGTGCTACATGAACTCCAAGAAGAGCTAAAACCACATATAAGGCTGCTGTTTAATCTCAACCTTACTACAGGATATGTACCCAAAGAATGGCATACAGCAACAGTGGTCCCACTCCACAAAGGAGGTGCTTCTATGGACCCTGGGAACTACCGCCCCATAAGCTTGACGAGCCTGGTCTGCAAAGCTATGGAGAGGATCATTATGGAACTCATAAACATAGACATTGGGGACCTACAGACATTGGATCCTACCCAATTCGATTTTGTAAGGGCAGGTCCTGCCTCTTGAACCTGGTTGACTTCTTTGCAACAGTCACCAAGGCCATTGATGAGGGTAAGGTAGTTCACACAGCCTACCTTGACCTTGCAAAAGCCTTCGACACAATACCCCACTCGGGCATCATAGACAAGTTCTCCAGCTTAAATATAAACCCCTATGTCATAAGATGGGTTGCAAACTGGCTCAAGGACAGAACCCACAAGGTCAGAATTGCTGGAGCCATGTCAGACTCTAAACAAGTCACAAGTGGCATCCCACAGGGCTCGGTCCTGGGACCCCTCTTGTTTGGTATTTATTTTTCTGAGGTACAGGCTAACATAGGAGGATTGTGGCTGAACAAGTTAGCAGATGACTGCAAACTGGGCACCATAATTGATTCTCCAGTGGACACAAGCATCGTTCAAAAGGGTCTCATAGAAACAGAAAACTGGTGCCAGAGCCATGGCCTTAAACTAAATGCCAAAAAGTGTATAGTCATACCCTTTGGGAAAAACAAAGTGCCCACAAATTACCACATAGGTGGTAATCCATTAAGTACCGAAGAAGTAATTAGGGACCTAGGGACCCAAGTTGACAGTAACCTCTCGTTTGACACTCACATTGCCAAAGTGATTAGAAAGACCTTCTATATTGCCCACCTTATCATGAAGGGATTCACATCTAGATCGGGAGAGGTCATTGTGCCCCTTTACTCTTCCCTCATCAGGCCCATAATTGAGTACAATGCCCCATTTGGGATGTACCTTACCCGACACCTGCAGCAATTGGAAAGACCCCAAAAGTACCTCACCAAGAGGATCAAGGGACTCAAACATATGCCATATGCTGCCCGGCTAAAGAAACTCCGGCTCTACTCAGTAGCATACCGCCTACTCAGAGGCGATCTATGCCTGATGTACAAGGCCATGTCCAACCCGGAATTAATGGACACGCTCCACCTCAGAAAATCCAAATCCACCAGAGCTACGCGAGTGAGAGATTTATACCTCAGCACAGAAATAAATAGGTCATGCTGGAGGGACAAATTCATAACCCAGAGGCTCCCTTCACTCTGGAATAAAATCCCAGTCCATGTTAGGCAGAGCCCCTCACTGACTCTCTTCAAGAGAAATCTTGACGAGTGGATGGGAGATCGGAGGTTTACCCCAGGGGTGACCTCTGTGTCACTGCTAGACAGAGGTACACTAAACTAAACCTTAAAATGGGCACAGTATACTCATTCCTAGGGGTGGCGAAAGCCAAACACACTCTGGCTAGGCTTATAAATGCCCTAGGGCAGATAGCCAAGTATGAACCTATGAACCTATGAACCTAAGTGTATTGGTACTTGAGTAGTTTTCCCAGTTAATGGAGGAGTAGTTGAAGTCGCCCAGTATGTGAGTGCTAGGTTGGATCCTAATATTCTCCAATGTGTTTAGGAACATGGAGTGTGAGTCTTGGGACATTGCTGGAGACCTACAGCAGGCTATGACCTGAATCGCTGACTTACCCAATGTTAGCTGCACCTGAAGTATCTCTGATGAATTATGTTGGGCTACCAGTCTGGAGGAGTGCGCATCCTTTATAAACATGGAAACACCAGCACCTTTGGAGCTTCGGTCCAAGTTCTGTGGCCAAAAGGTGTGGTAGTGCAGGGGTGCTTTCTTCTGCCTTGAACCACCTCTCTGTTACAACACAAATGTCGATGTCCTCCATTTTAAGGAGTACTTCAAGTGAGTGCATTTTCAGGTTTAGACTTCTAGCATTGAGCAGCATGACCCTCAGATTGCATTTGTTTGTAGCTATTATGGTGGTAATTTGATCTTCGGAACATCACCTAAAAAGGCACTATAGGGTTGGCAAGAGCCTTGGCCAGTATCTGGAAGCCTAGGGGTGACAGATGCAGGCCATCTCTGGCAAAGCAACAAGGTCTGTTAATCATGTCATCCCAGGCAGACAGATACTGGATCCCCCTTAGAATGACACCAGAAACTTAGTCAATTGTTGAAATCGATCATTTTCTGCTTGTACTGTGTATCATTCTGGGTGATGGTAGGATGCTGCTCAGGGTTAGGGTCATACCTGCCTGGGCTACATAATCCGAGAGCTCCTCCATGTCTCTTTTCATGTAGTCCAGGAAGGTATGTCTCAGGTCATTCACACCCACATGTACAATGGCAGAGTCATATTTGTACCTGTTGTTGAGGGACCTGAGTGCGCACATTATGTGGCGGATCCTGGCACCTAACAGGCAGCTGACTGTTCCTTTCTCCTTATTCAACCTAGTGAGTGGGACATTGGTGTGCCTCACTGTCGAGTCACCTATGACTAGTGTGTTGGGCATGCTGTTCTGCCTTAGGGGCTTTGTTTGAGTGGCATACTGTTTTGGAGAGTTATATGTCTCATGATTAGTGTTGTGTTGTGGTAGTTGAGTGGGTTTCTGCCTTGGAGGTCTCTGCTTTTTGGGTAGATTTTTATTGAGAGCTTACACAAAGGTGGGTGTGTGGTTTGTGTTTTTATGTGAAGATAGTGCTGGTGTGTGTTCTGGAGGGCTATGTGTTCCATGTGGTGTGGTGCAAGTGTTGACCTTCTCCTCTTGACCAGCTATTCCGGTCTTGGCTGGAGAGTGCGTGGCTTCCAATCTAGATATATAAGTGCACCTCTCACAAGTCTGAGTGTTGGGAGGTAAGAGGACAGGGTTGTTGGTGTACATGAGGCAGTTTCTACATTGCCTCAGGATGCCCAAGTTCACCAGGTTAATAGGAGAAAGCACAGGGAACTGATTTTTAGACATGTCTGGATGGGAGGTTATTAATAATAAGTACTGGAGCTGTTTCCTTGTAAAACATTTAGTGTTGGTAGCTCTTTTGTGTGCTACAATAATTGCTACAAGAAGCCTGGTAAAGTGCTAGACTGATAAGCTAGTAAAAGTGCAGGAGAGGGGAGAACTAGCAGGTCTAAGGGAAAAATTGAAGAGCAGACTTTGGCACTGCTCAGAAGCTACAAACAGTGCTGGATACAGCAAATCTGTAGCTGGACTAGACTTGCTACAGGAAAGGCAGGAAACAAGTGCAAACCCATGTTTTCAAACCAGAAAGTTGAAAGTGATGGAAAAACTGCCCAAACGGACAATAAACTACAATTTCTGGGCCAGAAACCACTCCTCTTGTGGCAGATAGGCTACCTAGTGCTTACCACTCCCACTGAAAAGTTAGAAGGCTACCCTCCAACACAGAAAGGCTTGGGGAGCTTAGAAGATTACAAACAGTCCTGGATACAGCAAATCTGTATCTGGAATAGACTAGTTACAGGAAAGGTGTGAAACAAGCGCAAATGGGGGCTTTTACACCAGAAGTTGAAAGATAGGGAAAACACTGCCCAAATGGCTGATAAACTTCACTTTCTGGGCCAGTAACCACTCCTGTTGTGGTAGATAGGCTACCTAGTGCTTACCACTCTCACTGATAAGCTAGAAGGCTTCCATCCAGCACAGACAGGCTTGAGGGAGAGGCTCAGAAGCTTTCATACAGTTTTTGATACAACAAATCTGTATCTGGACTAGACTAGTTACAGGAAAGGCTGGAAAAGTGCAAATGCAGGCTTTTGGGCCAGGAAGTTGAAAGAGATGGAAAAAATGCCCAAACAGACAATGAACTATGATCTCTGGACCAGAAACCGCTCCTCTTGTGGTAGATAGGCTACCTGGTGCTTACCACTCCCACTGATAAGCTAGAAGGATTCCCTCCAAAACAGAAAGGCTTGGAGGGCTCAGAAGCTTACAAACAGTCCTGGATGCAGCAAGTCTGTATTTGGACTAAACTAGTTACAGGAAAGGTGGGAAACAAGCGCAAATCCGGCCTTTTAAACCAGAAGTTGAAAGAGATCGAAAAAACTGCCCAACAGCCAATAAACTACAATTTTTGGGCCACAAACCACTCCTCTCATGGTTGGTAGGCTACCTAGTACTTACCACTCCCACTGATAAGCTAGAAGGCTTCCCTCCAGCACATAAAGGCTTGGGGGGCTCAGAAGCTTACAAACAGTCCTGTGTACAGCAAATCTGTATCTTTACTAAACTAGGTTATAGGAAAGGCAGGAAATAAGCTTATATTTTTTTTACACTAGAACAGCACTAAAAAAAATTCAAGTGCAGTTCAAGCTAGCACACTTGAGTGTGTAGCAATATTAAAGCAAATAAAGTTTAAATAAATGCAATTTATTCAGACTGTATTCTGAGCTTCTTAATACATGAGACTTCTTAATACATGAACTAGGATCAAAGCCAAAAAATGAGAAAATGAAAGACAAAGATCCAAAATCATTGCTAGATTTTAAAAACTGCTCTAGTTTTTTTTATTAGCATGCACTTTCTAAAAGATATGAAATCTGAAACATAAATGTCTGCGATACTCTGAGACTACAGTCCTCAGAGATTTGGAAGAAAATCATGCATTTTATGAGGAACAAGACAAAATATGAGGCACAATCAAGAATATTCTGTTAAATCAGAGACAGATGAGAACTACATACTTTCAGCTATTTCACAAATAATTCTAACTTATTTCATACAAATGCAGCCAAATGGATAATAAAAAAAATGAAAATTTAAAAAAGTAATGTTGATTGTGACAGTCAGACACAGGATTTTGTTAAATTAGGTTACCCCTTTCAAATGAAAGTTTGTTTGTTTGCGTCTTTCGGCTTTTCCCGGTTAGGGGTCACCACAGCGGAACTCCAGTCCGCTAATGATTGGCAGTAGAGTTTTACATGCTGGCTTGCCAGGTCTAATGCACAACCTTCAACGAAGGAATGCCCGTTCATGCATGTCGCCCCACAGAAGACGCTCTAACTGAGAATCGAAGGGCAACGTCTAACTGTGAGGCGACAACGCTACCGCAGCACCACCACCGCAGTATAACCCCCCTTTCAAATGAAAGTACTTAACCTAATTTAATATCTGATGGTTGAATATCATGATCAATGTAATTTTTTTTATTTGTTTTATTGGAAGTTTACATTTTAATTAAGGAAACCACATTAAGAAGGTAAGTTGCTTTCAACCACAAACAGCTCCTATCCTCCCCACTCAGCACTTAAAGACACTTTACTGTACAACTAGGGTGCACCTCATCAGACTGTAATTACAAAAAACTCTCAATCTCTTAGTGTAGGAATCGTTGATAAATGTGCTGTCATAATCATGACTGCAGTTCTCAACAACATACCACAAACAAAATAGTGACTGTTAACTTGCTTACAGCCTGACCAGACTAAGTTACATCCCAATTTTCTCCCATGTCAGAGACTCAACCCCCCTCTCCCCAACAACAGTGCATCTCAATTTTACCTTTTCAGGGACACAGCAAGTACTGCACATGTGCAAATAACCAGTTTGGACACCTGTGAAAAACAAATAATTTTGGTGTTGTTTAAACGGTTAAACTGTAAAAAAAATCCTTGTAAAGTTAACTACTGTTAAGTTCAGCATATCCAGTGACTAATATGCTTACTAGTGTTGAATATAACACATTTATTTTAAATGACCCGAACTGAAGCCTTGTTGAGATGCCCCCTTCCCCCTGAAGTCATGAGTCCTGGGTAGCCTACTATAATTTGTCACTAATGACATGGAATACCCATCCCTTGGAACTCTCTTCTCCACATCAGACCATGGTTACATAGTGGGGCACCTCATTACAATAAGACATAATTTAAGCCAAGGGATACCTGTCATCTCAAGACTACCACCTCAGACTACTGTGATATGCCCTTTTATATTTTGGGTAGAAATAAATGTATCATTATGTCCCCAGCCATCTGTGCACCTGATGATGATTTTGTCCCACTACAACTTCCCTTCTGTGAAGTAATTATGAATATATTTGATGCTCAGTTTGACCTGAGCATGCACTGACCAGCATATTTATTTATTTATTAACCAATGTAGGATAGCCATCAGTATGTATTCTTTATTTGTATTTGTTAACGGGGATACAGAACTGATCCACATCAGTCATAGCCTAACATTTACACTGCATGCCTCATGTTTTCTTTGTCTGACTCTACACTGTTAGTGAGTGCTGATCAGGGCCCATATCTCTGTGAATTAATATTTACACTTTACAGTATTGCCCTCCACTATCTGGGTGGTGTTTGTGGCTTCTAGTTGTTGCTGTTACCCCACGCTCTCATCAGACAGTGTTGTTGATGTGTCATCACTGCTGGCTGTGCATATTTGTGGTCTGATCATATCAGTGGCTTGGGACTACCCAGTCTTTCTCCTCACCACCATAATATGTAACATGCAACATGTAAGAATATCCTGCAGGTTGTGACGGCGTCACACTGGAGTGCCATAAACATGTCAAGGCAGTAGACATGGACTTTGAGAAGTCCAAATGCATTCTCTCTAATGTTGTGAGTTTATGAATATGTGTGGTGGTGTATGTGATGTTGTTTGGCCACACTCTGTGGGTCCCACATGATTGTCATTCTAGTGGATTCCAGCATTGTATAAAACAGATTATGCATATGGTGGAGGTACCACATGTTATATACTAGATTTGAAGAACTAGACTTAGTGCCTATGCTTAGTAGCTAGATGGCCCTGTACACTTTCAGTCTGCAGGAAGTGGAAAGATAGCTGAGATGTGTGCAAACTGTCCAGGTGCTGTGCAGACATTTTGGTTATGATTCTATGTGCAACACACGCTACCTGGCAGTTCACAGAATGGTGACCCTTCCAGCTCACAAGCCTTTGTGAGTGTGAGCCAGATGGGGCTTTTAGTGCTACATGTGTGCAATTTATGGCATCCACTACCTCAGAGAAGCGGGCAATGCCATAGAAGACATGCAGAGTGTTAGCTCTCTACTCAGGAAACCACATACATCTGTTTGCTTGTGGAATTATTATACTGAAGAACTTTTTTTAAGCATTCTACAGATGGAGGCCTGCAAAATACTAAGTGTGGCCCCAGCTAATCTCTGATAGGTTCTTATAGCTAGTATGGAAAGAGATATGGTTACTTTCATCCTCATAGGTATGAGAATGCCACACATTCTTATTGACTGCATGTTTGTGTGACAAATGCTGATCAAGACCTGTACAACGTGCCACGTAACTGTAAAATGATCAGTAATCACTTTATCGATGAAATTATGGTCCATCAGTTGCTGACAATGCTGTATACGTAGGCACATGATGGTGATACATGCATCTGAGGGGAACTATATTTATTTATTTATTTATTTATTTAACATTTGTTGACTGGGAAAGTCCGACTAGGACAGAGCCTATTTTCAGCAGAGACCCGAGGAGAAGTGCTCCAGACTCATGTCTTTGAATATGGGAAGAAACCGGACTATCTGAAGGAAACCCATGCAAATGCAGGGACGACATGCAGACTCCATACAGAAGGCACCCTATCCAAGAATCGAACCAGAGAATCTCTTGCTGTGAGGCGGCAATGTTAACCGTTGCACCACTGCGCCGCCCATGTGTTATGTTTTTGTGTGACTGTGAGGACACGTACTGCATGCAACAATGATATTTTTGGTATAATTTGCCTTTTTATTGTTAGGGGTATTCAGATGTGCAACTTCCTCTATATTAAACTATGAATTGTGCTTATGTTCACCATGTATACATTTTGTTACTATTTTGGCCTTATTTTATTAGCCTATTCCATTTGCATGTCATCATATTACCATTTTCATAGCTCTTCTATTGAACTTAATGCTCACCACCCTGGAGTGCTTCACAGGGACAATGAATCAGCACTAATTTGCACATGTCTACAAGTTTTTGAGTCTGGCACAAGTGCACACTGCACCATATGCAGCAGTCTGTGAATCACACCCCTTACAAGTAATGCTGTATCGCAAGGTGAAATCCTTGGCCATTTCTTCTAACAATGGTTGTAAGAAAAATAATGCCAAAAAAAAATTAATTACAGTACACTGAAACATTGAACTGCAGGTTGTTTTCTGGGAACAGAAACTGAGCTGAAGCTGCCAGAATCTTATAAAATTGAAAAAAAAAATGCAGCAGCATTTCTAATTTACTAACATATTTTAACAAAAAAGGACCAGGTGGGAAGTTAAAAAGCACCATTGTGTTCAGTGTGATATGTTAGCTGTGGTAAGTTGGTTAAGCTTTTGAACATATCTGTCAGTACCTAAATAAAAATTCTTAGTAGCAACTACAAAAAACGTACACCAAATAACCGTTACATGTTAGAGGAAAGGGTCCTACACTTTGGTTCTTTATAGCACTGGATGTAATGAATAGGTGTAGCTCTACCTGTGTCAAAAGTATATCACTTTTGCAAGTCTGTATGCATTATGGAACACTTCACTAGGAAAGGGGGTAATAATAAATCCAGGAGAGAATCTACTAACCAGACGCTAGAATTATGAATATGAAAATAATTGCTCTAGTAACTAGATATTACCTGGAAGTGTCTTTTCTGGAGGCAATGCTCTATAGAAGATAAATTTAAAGATGATTTTATATATTATACAACTGAAACAAAACTCAGAAAACAGTAGCAATGAAGTGGGATAAGTGTGCACATGTGACATTGATCTGGGGGGGGTCTATATTAGTTCGCTGAAATTTATTTTCAGTGAATATTTATTCAAAGACCCCTATTCAGTGAAAATCGCTTCTGTGATTCATTGAATATTCCGAGGACAAAGATGTAGTTGGCCAACTACACTACTTTGCTCTTTTCTCCACTGTAGTGTGATCTTGGAGTTGGTATATATAGTTAGGGGGTTGTGGGGTACACAGCTGCCCACATTGGGTGGGTTTGGGGGCAAAGCCCCCACTTGGGTGGGGTGATTTAACTAGATGTGGGTCTGTTGTGCTGCGGGGAAGTATTTCTTTGTCCTTGGATTATTCAGTGAATCACGGACATGATTTTCGCTAAATAGGGGTCAACGAATATGTGTTCACTGAAAATAAATTTTGGTGAACTAATATAGACTCAGTATGAGAGTAGGGTTGAGATGGCTTGCACTAGCACATTTAGACCTCAGTTTCAGGGTATCCTGTTTTAGGAGGACCCCAGTGGAACAGTTTTATTTTTATGTATTTACCCACTTAACAACAAAAGCATATGCAGTGCCTTCAGCAGTATAGAAGTCGCAGATTAGCTATATCTGATGTCATGTAAAGAACAGTTCCAAAGAATGACATTACCTCTGTCACTTTAAAATGTTTAAGTGTTCCTCTGGCTATTGCAGAAATGTTCCTATACCATTAATATAGAACAATGGTCTGCCAAGAAAAGAAAGGCCAGAATTTCTTTGGTGTTCTTGGGTGACAGCTTCTGCAGATCTTTGGTAGTTCTTTATTTCTCCAGTCCTTCTAGAACATCCTTAACCTTCTAGTCTTTTTGAATGTTACTGTAATACTAGGGTCTATTCCTGTTCACAGAGTAAGAGTACACCAGGATACAGTGAATCCTGCTTTACTGAACATATGAAAACTCTCTTTTCCCTTAAAAAAATCTTCATTATGGAAAGTTAAATATATCATTTATTTATTGAAGTGTTGTATGCCCATACCCAGCATTTTTCTAATGGCAGAGTAATTTCTTATCCTAACTTTGTGAACAATTTCCATTCTGAACTTTTCAGCCCTCACAATGCCTCCTGAACTTTGGTCTGTTTTTATAGATACAGGTCTTTACAGCACTGCAAGTATTTTCTATTTAGAGGTAATTAGATTATTTTCAGAAGCATATATGAAAACTTTTATTACACCCTGGTACATCCTGGTAACTTGAGGTCAAAGTCACAGCAAAGTAAGAGTGACAAATATTTTGACAAATATTCTTTGTTAGTATAAATTAGAAAGACTTCAGCAAAGAAGCTTTAAAGTTGGAAAAAGTACAACGTGATTGAATCTGAACAATCTGTCAACACACACACAAACAGTGACTAAGGAGGTTACATTGACTGTGTCAAAGGAGACTTGAAACAGGGTCACAGCAAACCACCATACCCACTTTCATCTTCCAACCTGTGCCCACATCCTATATAAAACTACTTTTAAACAAACTCAAACCATGCTCTACTTCAGCTGATGACCTTCCAATTGAGTACCTTAAAATGGCAGGCAATAGCATTGTCTATCCTGTCTCAATCCTTATAAATAGGTTAATCCAGGAATCCCACTTTCCATCTCTCTGAAAAAGTCTCACATTATCCTTCTGCACAAAGGAGGAAATTCAAAAGGCATTACTAACATTAGATATATAACAATTTTATCACCCTTCTCCAACAAATTTGAAAAATGTATTCAAAAGCAATTGATAAACTATCAACTGCAGGAAGAACTCCTATCTCCCATACAATATGGGATCCATCCATCCCATAATACTAACACTGCACTTCTAATCTATATAGATATTGTCATTAAAGCTAGAGATAATGACAAACTAGTCTCCTCCTTATTTCTAGACTTGTCTAAATCCTTTGATAAAAGGTTGTCACAGTAAACTTGTACTTCAAATGTTCTCACTAGGTCTCTCTCAGCCCATCCTTCTATGGCTAAAAAGCTACCTGCCCAATATATATCAGTCAGTAAAATGGCACTCCACTCTCTCGCAATACCTCCAAGTCGCAACTGGTGTACCACAAGGCTCTATCCTTGTTCCCCTTCTCTTTAACATTCTCACAAACACCCTCCACACATACATGCAACAGGCTTCCCTAATACAATACACAGATGACTCCATGCTCATTTGTATGTCTGACAACATAGCACATCTCTAAAAAATTACTCAGGAAACTTTAACAGCATCTGAAATGAAACTTGGCTTTGTAACTCATAACTGATGCTCAACTCCCCAAAAGTAACTACTAGTTTTATTCCCCAAATCCCTCTCTTATGAAAAAAAAAGTAAAGTCCTCTCTCAATAATACAACCACTGAAGTCGCTTTTCATAGCAAATTATTTGGGATGATAGTGGATGATAATTTTAAATTTGACCTATATCTGTAAATTTGCATAAGAAAAACTCATCAAAAACTAGGGATGCTTTACAGAGCCAAAAGCTTTCTCATTAACTCAACTAAAACTACACTTGCCACTACTTATCTCCTCCCCACACTTTTATGGTGCGCCCATCCTTACTAACCTCCTTGCATCACAAAAATCAAAACTTGAACAATGCTGTAACAAAGTTGCTAAATTTGCAGCAAATACCCCTTTCAGAACCCACCCACAATTGCATATTACTAAAAAGCCTAAACTGGTTAGAACTACCCCATCAACTATCATATACACAGCTTCTTACCATCTATAAAATTATCCAGCATCCATCTGCTTGTACAGCATTAAATAACATTCTACACAACTATGATCCCAGTTGGTCATTATGATTCAATGACCAAAAACCTGCCTGTCAACAGACCTATCAAATCTGCTGGGCATTGTCTATACTTGTAACATATTGCTAAGGCCTGAAACTCCTTACCTGTATTCATCAGGTCAATACCCTTCCTTCCATCCTTCAAAACAGTTCTGAAAGACTTTCTAGCTAAAATCTGTCTCTCTTCTTGTTCAAGACCAGGATAAACTATATCCATAAATATGATCAAGTACCTATTCATACTGTATACCTCCTCACTCTCCCTTCTTCACTCACAGCAATTCTTCTATCAGTTTCTCTCCCCTGACTTTCTTTCTAAATATACCATCAGCCCACTTTTCCTTTCACGTCATTTTGCAATTCTTGCTTGCATTATACGAACTTACCTTTAATTTCTTTATAAGCTAGCTAAAATTTCTCTTAAATATTAAATCATTGCCACATAACTTTTATCTATTCTGAACTGATGTTTTCATATTATGTCTAATTTGGTATAATGATTTAAACTGTACATGTTTTGTATTATTTTGAAGCTCACAAAATTATTGTTCTTAAAATGTTTTGTAATATTTTGGAGATTTTCTCCCTGGGCCTCAGCTGAAAATAAGCTCCAACCCAATTGGACTTTTCTGGTAAACAAATATCAATAAAGAAACAATAAATAAATAAATAAATAAATTGGAATGGTCCAATAAAGTGGGATGGTAGGGCTGCAGTCTTCATGGAAACATTACAGAGAATGTGATGTTTAATCATTGACAGGTATCTCTTTGGAGCAAGAGAAGTAGTTGCTGTTCTTAAGGCAAAGCTAACTACAATTTAAAGAACACTTTTGAAGAATGCTTATTCTTCCTTCAGAACCTATAAGGTAACTGCCATAGCCCCATGGCGGCAGAGAAGGAGGGCCAGTTGGACTACATTTGGGCCTGGAAGACTGAGGTGGGAAAAAGTGCATACCTCCAAATGTACCCTTCTAAACTTCTACTACTCAGAGACAGCTCCACGTGGTCCTAGCTACAGAGAACTGAGAAAAGCGACTACTTTCCAGATTTAACCATTTTTTCTGTTTTTTACTTGGAATACCTTCTCTTGCTTATTTTAAACAAGCTTATACTGTTTTTTTAACTGTTTGCTGCATTTTATAGTATCTGCACTTAAAAGTTTACCTGGTCGAAAATTAATCGAAAATCTGTGTTTGTTTGTTTAATTTAATTATTGAGGCTGCCCACTAAAGTGTGCTAGCCTGTGTAACTGATTTATTGCTGCCTTCTGTATTTCTGAGTGTTTTCTATCTAAAAACAAAAAAAAAAAACAAAAAAAAAATCCTTGTTTTCCCGCCTCTCCTCGACTAGTTTAGATGAGTTTACAGGCTTTGCTGTATTCTGGGCTGTGGTGTAGTTCCTGTGTTGTCCATTACCTTACTTGGATAAGAAGGAAGTTTCTTTGCTCACCAGTGGGAGTGGGGAGCCTTGAGCAGCCTATCTGTCCCTGAAGGAAGTGACCTCAGCACAAGAGCTGTAGTAATTGGTTGTTTTGGACCATTTCTATTTCTTTTCAAGTTCCCTGTTTAAAATCCACCTCAGAGCATTTTTTTCTGGCTATACAATTCAGAGACAGCTCCACGTGGTCCTGCAGAATGGTCCTAGCTACAGAGAACTGAGAAAAGCGACTACTTTCCAGATTTAAGTATTTTTTTCTGTTTTTTACTTGGAATACCTTCTCTTGCTTATTTTAAACAAGCTTATACTGTTTTTTTAACTGTTTGCTGCATTTTATAGTATCTGCACTTAAAAGTTTACCTGGTCGAAAATTAATCGAAAATCTGTGTTTGTTTGTTTAATTTAACTATTGAGGCTGCCCACTAAAGTGTGCTAGCCTGTGTAACTGATTTATTGCTGCCTTCTGTATTTCTGAGTGTTTTCTATCTAAAATAAAAAAAAAAAAATAATCCTTGTTTTCCCGCCTCTCCTCGACTAGTTTAGACCAGTTTACAGGCTTTGCTGTATTCTGGGCTGTGGTGTAGTTCCTGTGTTGTCCATTACCTTACTTGGATAAGAAGGAAGTTTCTTTGCTCACCAGTGGGAGTGGGGAGCCTTGAGCAGCCTATCTGTCCCTGAAGGAAGTGACCTCAGCACAAGAGCTATAGTAATTGGTTGTTTTGGACCATTTCTAGCCCTTTTCAAGTTCCCTGTTTAAAATCCGCATTAGCGTGGCTTTGCACGATTGTGCGCGGTTAAACAGGGTTAAACTTTTCCTGGCTCCGCCAAGTCTGCTCTTCAAATTTTCCCTTAGAAAGCTCTACTCTTAGAATAACCAGTCTACTCGTTATATTATAAGCATAGCACTTGTTCTCTAAGCTACTCTTCTAAGCAAGCACTCTCAAACTCAAGTAGCACTACATCCACCTACCACCCCAACCGCTTCCCTTAAAGGCACAGCACTCTCTTATAATATTCTATCATGTCGAGTGGTAGATTGCTAGCATCTTCTCCTGCTCAGCTGGTTAATCTGGGAATCTTGAGATAATGCTATAATTGTCTCATGTACACAGACAACCCTCTCCTCCTCCCAACAAACACAAATATATGTGAGAGATGCAACTATATAGCCAAACTGGAGGCTGAACTCTCTCAACTCAGGACTGGCAAGACTAGACAGGAGGAGAAGGTAACCACACACACAACAAGCCCAGTCACACATAGACTTACCCCAACTACAAATCAAACACATAATAACACAAAAACATACTCGGAGGCTCTATTAAAAAACTTACCAAAACAAGAGAGGCTCCCAAAGCAGACACCCAAAAATCGACCTCTTCAAAACATAACACATGAAACACATACTTCAATAAATCGGTGTGTCAGTAAATCACAGCCCTTAAGGCCAAACACTATGCCTGATACACTAGTGATAGGTGACTCTATAGTCAGACACACTGACGTCCCACTTACCGGGCTGAGCAAGGAGAGGGTAATGGTAAGCTGCCTATCGGGGGCTAGGATCCGCCATATAACACATGCACTTAGGTCACTCAAAAGCATGTACAAATATGACTCCGTCATTGTCCATGCCGGCGTGAATGACCTGAGATGTACCTCCTTGGACTACATGAAAAGAGACATTGAGGAGCTCTCTGATTATGTAGCCCAGGCTGGTATGACCATGACCCTGAGCAGCATCCTGCCCTCACCAAGAATGATGCCACAATACAAAGACAAGATGATCAGCTTTAATAATTGGCTCAATTACTGGTGTCATTCTAGGGGGATACAGTGTCTGTCTGCTTGGGATGACATGCTGGACAAGCCACGCTGCTTCACAAGGGATGGCTTGCACCTGTCACCACTGGGCTTCCGGATATTGGCTAAGGCTCTTGCCACCCTCATAGTGCCTTTTTTAGGCAAGGCTCAAAAGATGAACCCACCTCCTTAGAAAACAAAAATGGAAAGAAATTAAGGGTAATGCTGCTCAACGCCAGAAGTCTAAATCTCAAGATGCAGGCTCTCGAAGCACTCCTCAGTATGGAGAACATCAATGTCTGCGCTGTAACCGAGACCTGGTTCAAGGCTTCTGAGAGCACCCCAGCACTACCAGGCTTTACCTCGTATCATGCTTTTCAGCCCCAAAACCCGGGCCGAACTACAAAGGGAGGGGGGTGTCCATATTCATCAAGGATACCCACACCTCTAGGTTAGTGGCAACTCATGAAGCATCGGAGACCATCCAGGTGCAGCTAACCGTAGGCAAAAACTGCTATACAACTGGTTGCATGTTACAGACCCCCCCTCCCAATCTCAAGAACCCCACTCAGCCTTCCTGAAGACATTGGAAGATATGAATGTCTCACCAAATACCATCATATTGGGAGACTTCAACTACCCTAACATAGACTGGGTGCACTATTCTAGCCCTAACACCCTAGCCCAAAGGTTCCTGGAATTCATAAACTCCAATGCAATGGAACAGCTAGTCACCTCTCCCACAAGGGGAGGGATAATATACTAGACCTGATCATCACAAACATGGGGACAAAATGCTCCACACCAGAAGTATTACCCTCACTGGTGAGATCTGACCACAAACTAATCACCCTAGATATACATTTACCACCTCCACCCCCAGCACAAAAGACTACAGTGAGAAACTTCTCAAAAGCCGACTTTACACTTCGCAAGACTGAGATGGTATCATTTAAGCCCTCAGGGCCAATGGAAACCACATCCCACAATGCTGAATCCTACACAAATGCTTTCTACGGACATCTCCAAGAATGCATGGATCGTGCAATCCCAAATAAAACCAAGACCCTCTCCACCAAAGGAAAGCATCCTGTCTGGTGGACTCCAGCCATAAACAAATTGTATAACAAAAGAAGGAAGCTACTGCAAGACAAAGCAAAATCCCATAAAGGGATGGCATCTCTGATCAGCACTAGTAGAAAGCTACGTTCTCTCATAAAAATATCCAAGGCCAACTTTGAGAGAAAAATCACCAAGGAAACTAAAGATAACCACAAGGCATTCTTCGGTTATGTTAGAAACCTGGGCGGAAACACTCAAATATGCTCAGAGTTAGTACACAACGACAAAAAATTTACTGAACCCACAGATATTGCCAACATTCTGGCAGACAGGTTCAGTGCAAATTTCTCCCCTCCCTCACCTCCAAAAGAAGAAATACTCATCCCAGCTGAATGTAACCTCCCTGTCATCTCTGATGTCCAGGTGAGAACCACCCTCAACAAAGCAAAAAACACAGCATCTATGGGACCTGATGGTATCCCCGGCTGCGTGATACGTGAACTCCAAGAGGAGCTAAACCCGCATATAAAAATGTTATTTAACCTTAGCCTTACTACAGAATATGTACCTGAACACTGGCGTACAGCAACAGTGGTACCACTCCACATGGGAGGCTCCACTACAGACCCTGGGAACTACCGCCCCATAAGCTTGACCAGCCTGGTTTGCAAAGCTATGGAAAGAATTATTATGAAACTCATAAACAACGACATTGGGGACCTACAGACACTTAATCCTACCCAGTTCGGCTTTGTAAAAGGCAGATCCTGCCTTTTGAACTTGGTTGACTTTTTTGAAACAGTCACTAGAGCCATTGATGAGGGCAAGGCAGTCCATACAGCCTACCTGGACTTGGCTAAAGCCTTTGACACAATACCCCACTCGGGGATCATAGAAAAGCTAAACAGCTTAAAAGTAAATCCATATGTCACAAGATGGGTTGCAAACTGGCTAAAGAACAGAACTCATAAAGTCAAGATTGCGGGAGCCATGTCAGACTTAAAGCCAGTCACAAGTGGTGTCCCACAGGACTCTGTCCTGGGACCCCTCTTGTTCAGCATTTACTTCTCAGATGTGAAAGCAAACATGGGAGGGTTGTGGCTGACAAAGTTCGCAGATGACTGCACACTAGGCACCATAGTCGATACACCAGCTGACACATACATTCTACACAAAGGCCTCACCGAAACGGACAACTGGTGCCGGAATCACGGCCTTAAACTGAATGCCAAGAAATGTATAGTCATCCCCTTTGGGAAAAACAAAATACCCACAAATTATCACATAGACAGTAGCCCACTGAGTACCGAAAAAGTAATCAGAGCTGGGGACCCAAGTTGATAGTGACCTCTCATTTGACACCCACGTTGCCAAAATGGTTAGAAAGACTTTCTGCCTTGCCCACCTTATCATGAAGGGGTTCACATCCAGATCAAAGGAGGTCATCGTGCTCCTGTACTCCTCCCTTATCAGGCCTATGATTGAGTACAATGCCCCATTTGGTATGTACCTCACCCGGCACTTACAACAGTTGGAGAGACCCCAGAAGTACCTCACCAAGAGGATCAAGAGTTTCCAACATATGTCATATGCTGCCAGGCTAAAGAAACTCCAGCTCTATTCAGTAGCATATCGCCTGCTCAGAGGTGATCTGTGCCTGACATACAAGGCCATGTCCAGCCAGGAATTGATGGACATGCTCCACCTCAAAAAATCAAAATCCATAAGAACCACGAGAGCCAAAGATTTAAACCTCAGTACAAACATGAATAAAACATGCTGGAGGGACAGATTCATAACTCAGAGGCTTCCCATACTCTGGAACAAAATCCCAGTCCATGTTAGGCAGAGCCCCTCACTGACTCTCTTCAAGAGAAATCTTGACGAGTGGATGGGAGATCGTAGGTTTACCCCGGGGGTCACCCCTGCATCACTACTTAACAGAGGCACAGTAAACTAATTTTAATAAGTAAGGGGGTCTTCAATGTGTCACTACTAGACAAAGGCACAGTATTCTAAATTTATTCTATACACCTTAGTACCACTACATGGGGTGGCGAAAGCCACATCTCTAGGGCTAGGCTTGCAAATGCCTCAGGGCAGATAGCCTAGTACTAAACTATGAAACTATGAAACTATGGATATACAGACCAATCTGACAACACACAAACAGAAACTAAGGAAATTAACAATAACTGTTTCAGAGGAGAGTAAGAACAGGGTGACAACAAATCCCTGGACAGGATTAAGTGTCTTGATTTGAGGAATTCATTTAAAGGGTGGGCTAGATCTGGAGATGAAATAGAGCACATACATAAGGCATATATTTGATTCAGAGGAAAGGAGGGAAAATAAGCAGTCTGAAAATTTCAGGGTGATGTCCTTGTACATCTTGGAGAAAAAAGACCTGTATGGGAAAAGAAACAGAGAGGAGCAGGAAGAGTCCTTAGAATGGGGGGAGGGGAGGACCTGACAAAAGTGGCAGCAGACAAATGTTTTTGGAGGTGCTACCTATTCATGGAATTGCTAGGGATATAGTGCTTCATGTTAGTTCAACAGTTTGCTGATTAGCCAGTGCAGTGTTTAGGGTATTAGCTTTAATGGTGATAATGCTGCATACTGGTATGATGGTTTTATCCATCTGGAAAGGGAACCAGGATCTTTACTAGTATGCTTAAGCATTCACTGAAGTTTGTATGCAAAGTTACAAAATTTCTGCCTTTTTGCACAGGTCATTGGTGGCTAGTGGCTGTTCTGGTCTTGTTTTCATACAAAATTATTGATTTTATGTGAAAATACAACTTAGGTTTTAGCCTCTTCTACTCTGCAGCTGTGAAGGACGTGACTTAATGACATGAGCTTGGGGGCAGTGGAATCTTTCCACTCTCAGCTTCTAATTATTTAACTAGTACACTTCTGTAGGGCAGCGGGTGACTTGAATGCAATGAGGGTGGAGGCAACTGAATCAGTGATGCTAATTGAAATTGGGTGTGACTATTATAGCGAATCAATGACCATTACTTGTGATCAGATGGGGTCATTTACTTTCATTGAGAGACTGCTTCAGTATATACTCACTCATTATAGCCACTTTATTTTTAAACATCTTTATTAAACATGACATTTTTTTTTTAAAATTGACAAGGGTACATATAGAGTAATAAAAATGAAAACAAACCATAACAACATTTCTATTATTATTTCAATGCTGTATACATATATGCTATCTTTTTTACAATTTTCATTCACTCCATTGCATATATTGCTCATTTCCTGCCTCCATTAAACTTCACCCCTCCTCTTCCTGAAAAATATTCCGTATTCTCACACTTATTTTTACGAAATTTGCTCCTTTCCTTTTCTAAAGAACTAACCATCATTTTTTTACCTCCTTTGCAATGTTCAGTACTTCATTTAAGGGTGGTTTAGATTTTCATTTCCATTTTCTGGTAATTGTTCTTTTTTTATTAACCAATACTATTAAACTTAGAAAAGTCTTGCTATGTCTGTTTAATTCAGATCCTTTATCTCAGCTCAAAAGAAAAATGTTCTAAGTTACCATTCTTTGCTGCCCCAACATTTCTGACTAAGTACTCTACAATGGATTTTTAAAATATACCAACCAATTACATTCCCAAAAACATGTTCCCAGACTCTGTCTCTCTCTCTCTCTTTCCCATCAGAACCCCATGATTTGCTGTCTACCTGAGGAAAAAATCTCTACCAAGTTTACTGGGATAATAAAAATACATATGCAAATACTTATATGCAAAAATCCTAAACCTTCTGGATTTTAATGCATACTTAAAGGCCATACAGAAGTCCTCCCACTCTGTCTTTGTAAATTGCTTTTCCAGTCTTTATTCCCAATCTTCTTTAACCTTTTCTGATTGCTTCTTAAAGTTATCATGTGATATTTTATATGCCTAATTAATTATCTTTTTAAAAGCAGCTTTTATTCTAGACTCAATTAAAAACATAGCCAGAACGTGTCTTTCACTTAACATTGCCATGTCCCTTTCTCTTTGCCTATACTCTAGTATCAGTCTTTTGGTGGGGCAGACAGTCTCTAACTTGCGGTCCAAACTTCTGCTTGGCTTCATCCTCCTCTGTTACCTGTCCCTCACTATTTATGTAATCTCAATACTTTGGTTCCTTTGACAATTTTCTGCAATACATTCCAGCCCCCCTTGCCTTTTTTCTATACCCCTCCTTGCAGTCATCTCTACTAGTAAACCCCTTTTCTCCATTCCCATGTTGGCTTAGTTTCTAGAATAATTTATGCAACTTTTTAACTATAATACCGCATATGGTTGTTGTTGCTCTCCGTAAGGGCCTGCATCAGGAATCCAACTCTCTCCTTTCTTGATATCCTGTTTCATCATCAGTCATTTCTACTTTGATTTAAACTTCTGTTTGAGTTGTATCTATATACATGAGTCTTAAATGTATAGCTGTAAAGTGTCCCCTCAAATCAGATAATCCTAAACACTTTGTTCTATAGGGAAAATCAATGTATCTCACTGAACTCTTGCCCTCCTCCCATTTCAGATAACTTTCTTCAGCTCTTTATTAATTATCATACACAACTTCTCTTCTGGATTATAAAAACATGCATTACCTGTATATAAAACTAAAGAGACTAAAACACATTCACTGCTCATACCTTACTATCCATATTCATAATCAGCAGCCTTCATCTTTTCAGTTTTTGTATTATCTCTTTTTACCTTCTGCCCACATATCCATAATTGGCATAATAGAATCCTTATTAATCCATGCAACTAAATGCTTCATGTTATCATGTCCCCATAAATAAGGGTATTGCTAAACACATTCATGTGTGGGTCCATAGTTTACCACTATAGCCTTTGTTTAATCTTAATTTATTTTATATTCCAAAAAGATTTGAAACTGTCTCAAAATGTTCCATAACATCCAAATATAATTTTCTGAACTTACCAAGTACAAAATAATATAATCTGCAAATAAATCTAACTTTTCTTGATTACCATACCAGTTATATGCTTGAATTTGTGAGTATTTTATTTTCTTAGCTACTGGTTCTGAATATCAAGCAAATAAAGGGGAAATAAGACATCCCTACCTAGTTCCTCTGTTCAAATACAGCTTGTTGGATAGAACTACTCCTACCTTAATTCTTGTCTCCATTCCTTTATATAACCTCCTTATTACCCTATTATTTTATCAGGTAATGCAAATGCTACCATTGTCTTACTCATAAAATTCCAGCTGACTCTACTGAATGCTTTCTCTGCATCAAGATTCACCAACACTACAGGTGGTTTCTTGTACTCTTATTCCATCTTGATCATTGTTCTGTTAATATCAAATGTTTCCCCCTCCAAAAAACCACATTGATTCATATCTATCACTCCTGACAACATATTTGCCATTCTCTCAACTAGCATAAACATAAACAATTTTAATCATGGTTTAAAATTGGAATTGGTCATTATGAAGTTGTGTCTGAAGAGTCGTTACCCTTTTTGTTTAATAAAGCCATCTTAGCTTTCTTCTAAGATACTAGTCTGTCCCACCTTTAAAATATTGTTAAAACCTTTCAGATCTCTGTCACTTTCTTCCCTCCTAACGTCCATATTTTACAGGAATGCCATCTGTTCCTTGTTTATTGACTATACATCACCATTTTTATCTCATCACTTCCTAGCTTAGCTATAATTATTGAGCCTCATATTCCCCTAACCTTGGCATAGTTAAAGCTTCCATGAGTACTGGTATTTGCGCCTTTTCATGTTTTTTTATTTCCTCTGCTTTATACACATTGTCATAGAATTTCTGAAATATCTCTAATACCTCAATAGTATTTCTTGTTATTTTTCTTGTCATATGATCCCTAAGTTTGGTGACAACTATTTCTAGGTTCATAGGTTAGTACTATGCTAACTGCCCTTGCGAGCCATTTTTAAGCCTAGCCAATTATCCCTTGTGAGACTCAAACCCTGCACCTTGTGTTTGTAAGGCAAACACCTTAACCATTAGGCCACCCTCCCTTTGTGTTAACTAAGTAATTCTTCTAAGTATCCTTTTTTACTTTGCTCTGGAGTTGACAAAATGCTTGTTTAAAATCAACATTTCTAAACTCATGCATTTATTGAAATATTTCCTTATTTTCCTGTTAGCACTCAGCAATTCATTCTATTCATCAATTCATTCTATTCTTGTTCTGTGAAATTCTCCTTCTTCTGAAATACTTTAACCTTTCACAAATCCTATAAAAAATTCCTAATACTTCTTTTCTATACCTTTCTTTACTATTTCTACCATACTTTTAAACTCCATTTTAGTTTATTACACCCCCTTACTATCCTTTCTCAAGAAATTTCAGTCTTCCTTAATAATTGTCAAATCATTTCCACTACTCACTCTTTAAATTGCTGTCTTTTTTTAACAAATAAGCTGGAAAACACCAGTGTCTCATTTTTACTTCATTACCCTGCATCTTTATCTTAGGGCCAAATTTGTGTATGTGAAGAGCTACATCTTTGAGCATATGTGTGACTGCATGTCTGCCTGAGAGGTAGTAGTTGGAAGGCAGGGAGGTTGTGTTATACATATGAGTATGCATATGGATGAATGGTTTAAGTGTGAGTGAATGTCTTTGAATGGATATGTGTGTGTGTGTGTGTGTGTGTGTGTGTGTGTGTGTGTGTGTGTAGGGGGGATTATGTTTGTCTGTAGGGTTGTGTGGGTAGTTGGTTAGGGGTGGCTGTCATACTTTCACATACCCCTAGACTAATGAGCAGAGCCCACAACAGTGGGTGGAGAAACTACTGGATACCAGAGATACTACTGCTGTGCCACAATGGTACTTAAAACTGTATGGAGATTGGGGTTGGGGGCACCACTAGATACTAGGATACTATTCTGGTTCTATAATGGCACTTAAAACAGTAAAGAGGTTGGGGATAATAGTAATTCATAGTGCCTAAGCCACATGTAAACAGAAGAAGGATCTTGGTGGGGGGAACACTAGACATCAGGAATTAATAACAGAAATTAAAAAGTAAAAAAAAAATAATAAAAATAGGAGGAAAAGGGACTTGATCATGCACCCTTGAAACAAGACACATATGCATTAGCCCAGTGTACTAACTGAAAACTAACTTATCAAAGTTAGTGCAGCAGACATTTTTTTTTCTCTCTGTATTCAGGATCTCAGTCATTATGCAGTGTCTGTAACAGGTCATTCCATACAAAGGATAGGTATGGGAAACATCAGGCATATTTTCCATCTTGTAAGCAGATTTCACTCTGGAATTAATTTACTGAACCATAGGAAGTATGAAACCCAAATGCCTGGCATTAAGGACTGACTGTAACTATCCATGCAGGGGAACAGGAGACATTGTGGACATTCTGACAACAGGGATGGGTATGGAGAATGTGTTGTAAGTGTGTGTGTGTGTGTGTGTGTGTGTGTGTGTGTGTGTGTGTGTGTGTGTGTGTGTGTGTGTGTGTGTGTAGGAGAGTGACTGAGGTGGAAGGTTGCCTGTGCTTACACAATGCAACATCTACAATTAACTAACATGGGAATTACTGATCTGCATTTCACAGTAATTAACTGTGATTCAGAGACATGCAAATTTGCCAATTTCTTCATTTCAGCTAATATGCGTCTGAATTACAAAATACCACATTGTGTAGGCAGGGCCTTTTTATTGCAGGCTGGGGTTGCTATTGGTACATGATTTAAAATAGTTACTGAATGTGTTTCAAAGCTTTTGATTAAATACCTACGCTCCTGTGGAATATAACTTCTTTTCAGTCTAGCCCAGTTATTGTACCTTGTGGAATAATATGTAAATTCTGTACATGTTCCTATAGTAAATTCACATCTTCCATCCTAAATATTCACATATATTTCTTTAGAAATCTACCCTCTTTTGTTATATTTTCCCTTCTAGGTTCCCCTGATATATTCTCAAAATTGCAAATATGGTTCTGGACCCCACCTTTAAATAATATTCCCTGATGAAAGCTAATAATTTCATCCAAAATTCTCTAAAGTTTCATAATAGTAGTTTTAGAAATAATATACGTCAGTAACCCTTAGCTACATCAGATCCACCATTTTTGTCTTTCCTTTCCTCTTCTATCACTGTTGGATCCCTTTTTACAATCAGTATTATCTCCTATTTTATTTTGCATCTGTTGCTTTGCTGATTTGAATTTCTGAAATCTTGTCTTTGCCAAATTCACATGCTCATTTCTATCTAAATGTGTCTCCTCTAAAATTGTTTCTTTATGCACCCTGCACCCCTTAATTTAATTTAGTACTCTGATTTTTGTCAGTGTACTGTGGTGGTGGTGCTGCGGTAGCATTGTCGCCTCACAGTAAGACGTTGTCCTGTTCAATTCTTAGCAAGAGCATCTTCTGTGTGGAGACAGTGTGAATAGGCGTACCTTCATTGAAGGTTGTGCGTCAGGGCCAGAAACTCAGCATGTAAAAATCTACTGTCAATCATTAGCGGACCGAAATTCCACTGTGGCGACCTCAAAAAGCCGAAAGACACAGCAACAACTCTGATATTTGTCAGTACTTGCAATGCCATTTACATTCCATGATAAAATTGGCAAGGCATTAATTCTGATAAAACGCTACTGCTTTCACATACTCTGTATGACAGTTTTTTGAATATGTTTCCATATTGCAACTTACATGCATATACTAATGTTTGGTGGGCTGCTTTTGTATGCAATTGCTTCTTCCCATCTCTGAAATCATGCCACATTTCCCCCAATTTTTCTTTCAATAAAAACACTCAAGAAACAAAAATCTAAGCACATTTTTCAATCCCAGCCCCTTTAAACATACAACAAACACACACAATTATATACACTTTTAAAAAAGGGATGTTACCTTCCATCTAGAGCATTTGTACCAAATAGACAGCTATACTTGCAGACTTTACATATTCCAATGTTAGGATGAATCATGTTGGAAGTGTGTGCTACAGTCTGTGTTCCCTCTTGCACAGATACCATCTGTCTTTGTCCTGTCCCTTTTTCCCTCTCAGATGTGCAAAACCGTTTGCATGCTTAATTATTTTTAGCCTTAAGAAGAACTGCACTGGCAACAGTTGCACTCACTCGAGACACTCCTTAAAATGGAGAACATCGACATCTGTGCAGTGACAGAGACCTGGTTCAAGGCTCCAGAGAGCAACCCTGCATTACCAGGCTATAATTCATACCACACCTTTCGGCCACCTAACCTGGACCAAAGCACTAAAGGCAGAGGCATGTCCCTATTCATTAAGGATATCCACACCTCCAGGATAGTTGCCTAGCATTATGCATACGAGATTATCCACGTGCAACTAACTCTGGGCAAGACCGCAATCCAAACTGTAGCTTGCTACAGATCCCCCACCATGTCCCAGGATTACCACTCCTCATTTCCTGATACACTGGAAAATATTAGGGTACAACCTAACACCCTAATAATGGGAGATTTCAACTACCCCACCATTAACTGGGAAAACTACTCATGTACCAACTCTTGTGCTCAACATATTTTGGAATTCATAAATTCCACTGCCTTGGATCAACTTATCCACACCCCCACCAGGGGCAGCAATATCCTAGACCTGGTCATTACCAACATGGGCAACCAGTGTTCCACACCAGAGGTCAATTCCTCGTTGGTCAGATCCGAATACAAGCAAATCACCCTAGACATCCACATCCCACCCCCACCCCCCATTAGGGAAACCACCATAAAAAATTTCTCCAAAGCCAACTTCACGCTTCTTAAGACAGAAGTGGCAAACGTCACAACATCCATGCTGACAGACAATAGAGGTACGACTGCTGAATCCTATACAATTGCACTTTATAAGCACTTACACGAGTGCATGGATCGTGCAATCCCTAACAGAACCAAGATGCTATCCTCCAAAAAAACGAAGCCAATCTGGTGGTCCCCTGCTATAAACAAACTCTACAACAGAAGAAAGAAACGGTTGCAAAAAAGTAAAATCCCATGATTGGAGGAACTCCCTGGTCAGCCTCAGTAAGAAGCTGAGATCCCTCATAAAATCCTCCAAAGCTAGTTATGAAAACAAAATCGTCACTGATTCTAAAGACAACCACAAAGCATTTTATAGCTATGTCAAGAATCTCAATGGCACACTCATATCTGCTCTGAGTTACAACACAATGACACTAAATATACAGAACCAACTGATATTGCCAACATCCTGGCAGATAGGTTCAGTGCTAACTTTACCCCTCTCTCATCCCCTAAAGGGCTCATCTTTATACCGGAAGAATGCAAAGTTCCTGTAATCACAGTTGCATAGGTAAAAAACACACTCTCCAAAGCCAAAAACACAGCATCCATGGGACCTGACAACATCCCAGTCTGTATTCTACATGAACTACAGAACGAACTGGCACCCCACCTAAGTACCATGTTCAGTCATAACCTCACCTCAGGCTTTGTGCCCACTGAATGGCACTCAGCAACAGTTATCCCACTCCACAAAGGGGGAGCTACCACGGATCCTGGGAACTACAGCCCCATTAGCCTGATGAGCCTGGTCTGCAAGGCTATGGAACATATCATCATGGAACTTATAAACAATGACATTGATGATCTCCAAACTCTGGACCCTACCCAGTTTGGGTTTGTAAAAGGCAGAGATCATGTCTCCTAAACCTGATAGACTTCTTTGAAGCGGTCACCAAAGCCTTAGATGAGGGTAAGGTGGTTCACACAGCCTATCCAGATCTCGCCAAGGCTTTCAACACCATCCCCCCACTCTGGAATTATAGATAAACTCACTAAACTAGGTATAAAAACCCTATGTCACAAGATGGGTTGCCAACTGGCTCACTGACAGAACCCACATTATGAAAGTAGCAGACTCTTAATCCAACTTCAGACCATTGACAAGTGGAGTACCACAGGGTTCAGTCCTAGGGCATCTCCTGTTTGGTATCTACTTCTCTGAAGTACAGGTTAACACAAAAGGTCTTTGGCTAATGTAGTTCGCAGATGACTGCAAAATAGGAGCCATAATCAAAACTCCTAACGATGTGGACATCCTACAAAAGGGCCTCACTGAGACAGATGCCTGGTGTCAAAGCCATGGCCTCAAGCTCAATGCCAAAAAGTGCATTGTCATCCCTTTTGGTAAAAACTCTGTACCCATGAACTACCACTTAGGCGGTAGTCTACTTAACACCGAAAGTGTGATAAGAGACCTTGGGACACAGATGGAGAGTAGTCTCTCCTTTGATAATCACATCACCACAGTAGTCAGGAAATCCTTCTATGTGGCACACCTTATCACAAAAGGTTTCTCATCCGGGAAAAAAAGGCCATTGTTCCCCTCTACTCATCATTCATTAGACCCATTATAGAGTACATCGCCCCTTTTGGTATGTACCTCACAAGACATCTACAACAACTAGAAAGGCCACAGAAATACCTCACAAAGAGGATTACTGGCCTCAAACAGATGCCCTACTCAGACCGTTTCAAATAACTCCAGCTTTACTCTGTCACATATCACCTACTCAGAGGCGATCTCTGCCTAACATACAAAGCTATGTCAAACTGAGAGCAGTTGGACATGCTCCACGTAAAAAAATCCCAATCCGTCTGAGCTGCATGCTCTAGGGACCTAAACCTTGTCACCACAATAAACAGAACATGCTGGAGGGATAGATTCCTGTCCCAGAGACTTCCCATTCTCTGGAACAAACTACCTATCTATATCAAACAAAGCTCCTCATTAGCACTCTTCAAGAAAAATCTTGATGATTAGATGGGAGATAGGAAATTCACCCTGGGGATCACTTCTGTGGTTCTGCCTGACAGGGACACAGGAAAATAATTTTCTTGAGTGCCAAAAGCCAGGGTACCATTTGGCTAGGCTTATAGAGGCCCTAGGGCCAATAGCCTAGTACCTACCTATGAACCTATGAATTGCTGCTAGATACAATTATAATAAATAAATATAATAAATAAATACTTGGTCACATTAATTTATTTTAAGTAATGCCCTACACCTGAGAAAGCTAAAAATAATGATAGAAAAAGGACGAAAATAAGGAATTGCTACTGCTTTCAAATGCTTAAAAAACTGCTGGTATAAGAGACTTTGCATTACCATGCTTTTTTTGAAGGTTATTAACTCTGAAACTCCTGTATCTATCACCATTGTTTAGTGACTTCAGTTCTCATTAATTTGCCAGAAAATCCAGAAATGTTTTGAGTTAAAGACCTAATATGAAACAAAAAATTAGAAACATTTGCAAAATCAGGGTCAATTAAGAGCATTTATGCTCCCCAGATGCATACACACACACACACACACACACACACACACACACACACACACACACACACACACACACACACACACACACACACACACACACACACACACACACACACACAATTATAGCCACTTACATAATTGTGACTGTAGATCTCACATGCTTGATTGTAATCAAATAAGTGTATGACATCCCTGCTCTGGGCCAATAATCTAGGAGCCTGAATTCTCACCACTGACATTGGTGAGGGATTTTCACTTGGAACAAAATAGATACACAGAGTATTTCCAGATGCAACTTTCTGCACCAAGCACAATTTTCCTTAAAAGCACATAGGGAGCATACTCAGTCCTGGGGCTGGGTTTCCCTATCTCTTTACAGGCCCCCAAAAAAGCCTCCCCACTGACTCACCTGTACAGTTGAGTCCTCAGCCAAGTGTTCCAAGCCAAGTCCTCTACCACCCTCTCTGTGAAACCAGTTCTCTGTGTCCCTGCTCCAAGTAGCTGACACACACACACACACACACACACACACACACACACACACACACACACACACACACACACACACACACACACACACACACACATACACACACACACACACACACACACACACACACACACACACACACACACACACACCTCGGAAAGGCTGGCACAGCTTTACCAGCTATGACCCCCTCTGCCCAGACTATAAGGTAGATTCACTGCCACCAGCCTTCTACTTTAAGGCTCTTACCAGGATACCCAATTATACCGGGTGAAATTAATACTGATGCCGATGGTGTGCTTGACCAATGCAGAAAGGCTTTCAGGGACAGGCACAGTGTCACCAAATAAATATAAGTACTCTTAAAGGTTGAAATATTCTGTAAAAGTCCCACTACAATGAAAAGTTTAAATATATTTAAAAATAAATAATAAAAGAACATGAAAATACTAAACATCTATTTACAACATACACCAGAGTTTCAGACACAGGAAATATTAAAAATAACACAGATGGATACATTCACACTGACACAAAAAAAAACAGTACTTAACTAATCTCACTATATTTTCCTGATTGATCTAAATAATTACTATTCCCTGGTTACTTGCTAAAGCGAGGCACAATGAAGTGGGTGAGTGATCCTTCTTTTTCAGGTTTCAAAAACAGACTGCCCTGAGACTTCTGTCTCATTTAGAATTAAAACATCATTTCAGAGCTGGATTACAGAATGATATCACATACATCTGGTCACCTGATTCTGTTTCTCTCACTAGCCCATTTACTAGAAACAGAACCAGAATCTAGCACATATGTATTACCATACACACAGAGCTTTGCTAAGATGTGTTACAGCATCTGGAAGCTATAAAACCATTTCAAATCTTCCACCTTCCAGGGTATCAATTAATTCACCCCTAAGGACATTACAGTAGGATTCTTAGTCCTGGTTTTCACAGACATTTTGTCTCTGGCTGTAATCAGAACTGTAAGATACAATATTTATGGCCTAAACCAGGTAATTTAATTTCAGACAATTTTTCAAAGTTAGCTGGACTGAGATTAGCCTGTTTTCTTCCAGTATCCTCTGTTACAACATATTCAGTTCAAGAGTTACAATACAGTCTGCCATATAGGTGTATTTATTTCAGTCCAGCAGGACCCACTGTTGGTATATTTTTAACACAAGCAGTTTTACAAATATATTTTCAACACCAGAACCTGTACAAATCAGTTGAATATGCAAATAACATATAATTCTTTACAAAACTCCAGCTAGCTATGCATCCATTGCCCTACTTCTCCTGGCATAGCTGGCAATACCTCACATCATCACAAAGTGCGTAAGTGCCTCATGCAAATGCATCTTTTATCTCATGACTGTCACAATACAGTGTGCAGCCCACTGCAACCCGCCCAAATAACTCACAATATCTTAGCTTAGGAATCGAGGAGAAAGCTAAAAAATAATGGTGAACAAAGGACCAAATTAAAGAAATATATAGCCTTTATACATTTAGAAAGTAGGCTTTGCATTAACACTGGACAGCAGTGGTGCAGTGGTTTGGGTTGTAACCTCACAGCAACAGGCTCTCTGGTTCAGTTTTCAGCTGGGATGCCTTCTGTGTGGAGTCTGCATGTCCTACCTGTGTTCATGTGGGTTTCCTCTCATATTACAAAGACATGCATCTGGAGCATTTCTCCCTGGGCCTCCATTGAAAATCGGTTTGTTCTAAGTCGGACTTTCCCAGTAAACAAATGTTAAATAAATAAAATAAAACATGCTTTTTTCTGAAGGTTATTAAATGTAGAACTCAAATGTCTGTCATTATTTGGTGACTGCAGTCATCACTGATTTGCCAGAACATTACAAAGTTTGCAAGAAAATAGATCAACATATGAGTCATAATCAGGGGCAGGTGAGAGGTTATATGCCCTCCATGCATGTATACACACACACACACACACACACACACACACACACACACACACACACACACACACACACACACACACACATTAAATGCTTATCTTTCTACACATACTTGCTGTCAGTAGCTGGTAGCTAGCACAACACCTGTTTAAAAAAAGAGAAAAAATATGTGTGTGTATGTGTATATATATATATATATATATATATATATATATATATATATATATATATATATAGGTTTACACTGAAAATTTCGAATGCCATTTTGTGAACTTTAAATGTTGAAAGGCAGTTTTCAAAGTTGCATAACGGTGATTTGAAATACATCGAACCCGCAACAGTGAATGCTAGTGTGCATTCACTTTTGTGAGATCAACATATTGATTGGAGATCGCACTACTGTGGAGACTTGGAACTTTGCCCTTTTCCTCACTGTAGTGCGATCTCGGAGTTGTAATATGTAAGTAGCAGGAGGTGTGGGGGTGCAGGAGAGCTTGCCCCCTGCAAAACGTGTGTTGAACATCACAGGATGTTCAGGTAAGTTCAAAAAATGTCAGCAAGTCAAATTCGACTTGCTGACATTTTTCTTGTTTTGTTATTTTGGTTGATTAATGTTGTTAATTTTGACAATGTTTTTTGAGTAAGTGATTACTCGCAAAAAGTTGTCAAGATTTTAACCAAATAAATACGAAAAGCGGCAGCTCTCCACAAAACACCAATAATACCAAAAGGAGTGCAGTCACAGGAAGGAAGATCTCCAAAAAGTTGAAATAAACTTTTAATGTCACCAAACACACACAAAACACTTCCACATTAACGCTCTTCACCAATAAATCGTGTTTTCGTCTCCTCACTGGACTTCATCAGATGCTAGTACTAATTTAACACACATATTTATATACCTCTAATAAAACTAATAATCCAATAAAAAAGCTTCAATTAAGTTTGAATGCACAAATCAATTCACATTCTGGGCTCATAAATATTCATAAGTTCTTCTTTCTATAAAAATAAATAAAATAATTTATACATCTTCATGTTCTTATAAATAATTAAAAATACTATTAAATAATAAATAAATACATACATAAATACTTAATTATATTTCTAAAATCTTATATTTATAATATAATTATTCATTATTAAGAAAAATGCATTTTATAACACATCTATTGGTACAAAATTATATTACAACTAAACTAACATTCATAGTTTAGCTGCCTTTAATTTTAAAAGGGGTAAAATAGACACATGTTCATTTAGACCTGGATGTTTACTTGCTTCTAGTGTCACTTGCCACCACAACTCTCTATACCCGATAGTATCTTCCCATGGACCTCCTCTAATCCCATCCTTTATATGTTCAATTACTAAAAAAAGAAATTTGCTTTCTTTACATACCTTTGAATGTTTATATAATGCATTTGTTTCTTTTTCCTTTATTATATCATAGGTATGTTCATACACTCTTCTTTTTAAAGTCCTCTCGGTTTTACCTATATAGAAAGATCCACACTTTTCACAGGTGGCAAGGTATACTAAACCCTTTGTCTCACAATTATACATCCCTTTACTACCAATCCATTTCTTTCTACTTTCTATATAGATTTTCTCCTTATTGACCATATAGCTACATTGATTACATTTTCCACAAGAATATGTACCTAACTTTTTGACTCCCTTAATTTTATTTTGGCCAAACTTTTTTTGTTCCAAGTGATCTTTTATATTACAAGGATTTCTGTATACTACTTTAGGTGTACCTTTAGGAAGTCCCCCCAGGTCAGTAAGTGCCATAAACCTTTCCCATTCATTAAAAAAGACGGTCCTAATATTATTATTTAAAACATTAAATTCTAAGGTAAAAGCATGTTGATATTCTCCATTATTAATAAGTACTTTCTCTTTTATTTTTTGTTGTCCATCATTTACTTTTTCTCCTAATATAGGGTAAAATTTATCTGCTCTTTTCCTTTCTACTTCTAGCCTAATATTACTAACAAATTCCTTACTATATCCTCTATCTAAAAACATTCTCTCCAACAAATCACATTCCAATTTAAAATCCTCAGACTTACTTGTCATTCTTGATCCCCTCACAAATTGCCCTTTTACAATATTCTTTTTGCAATGTACAGGGTGTGCACTATTATAGTGCAAATAAGAATTACAGTATGCCGATTTCCTATATACTTTAGATTCAAAGACATTATTACTTTTATAAATTTCTATATCTAAAAATTGTAGCTTATTTTCTGAAACATTATAAGTGAATCTCAAGAAATCAGAAGTCTCTTTAATGTATGTAAAAAATTCCTTTAATTTTTCTTCCCCACCTGTCCAAAAGATAACTATATCATCCAGGAACCTCTTGTATAGGTTCCAACAAGACTTGAACCTAGAATTGAGAATATATGTTTCTTCCCAATTGGCAAAACTATATTTGCAAATGTAGGTGCACAGGCTGCGCCCATAGCAACGCCTTGGGTTTGTTGAAAAAATTCCCCATTAAATATTAAAAAATTATTTTTCAAAACTATGTCCATCAGAATAGTGCACGCTACTTTATCTTTATGGCTCAATATTCCGTCTTGGAACACTTCTTCTTCAAACATTATCATACCTTTTGAACAGGGAATAGAAGAAAAAAGATCCACTATATCTATTGTTACGAATAAAATATTTTTGTCATATATCTCTAAATTAACATTTCTTAAAAGGTCCCATGAATCTTTTAAAATAGCTACTTTTTTAATCCATATATGTTTAGTTTTATTATCAATAAATTTGGCTAGAGGAAATGTCTTAGAACCATCTGCAGACACTATAGGCCTTAATGGGGGATCTTTTGAATTCTTATGTACCTTAGGAATGCCATAAATTACTGGAATTTTAGGTTTATCCACTCTAAGGTAGGAGAGACTATTTCCATCTATAGTCCTTTCATTATACGTAGCTTCTAGTTCTATATCTATTCTTTTATAAGCTACCATAATTTCATTCTTGGACACCTCTGTATATTTTACTTCATCTCTAAGAATTTGATTCATTTTTCCTTCATATACTATAGTATCCATAAAAATAGCTCCCCCACCTTTGTCTGGTTTCATTATTCTAATATTTTTATTCTCCTTCAATTCATTTAACACTCTATATTCTCCTACATGGAGATGCATATTATACCTAGTTCTCTAATAAACCTTTCTTATTTCATTTTCCATCACATTCTCTAAATTTTTAAGTTGGGGGTGCATAGGGGGATTAAATGTAGATGGTTTTGTTAATCTGAAATTATATTCTACTTTGTTCTGAGTATCACCCTTATTAAATATAAGATTCAAATTAATTATTCTCAGAAATAATTTTAAATCTAAAAGTGCTGAAGTTAAGTCCCCTTTTGCCTGGGGAATAAATTTAAAGCCTTTTCCCAAAAGACTAAAATGTTCTTTTTCAAGTACTATCTCACTATAATTATAAATTGTGAACCCATTCAAAGTGTTAATAATTCCTCTTTCATCTGATTCCTTCTCTATTAAATGAAAGTCCGGGTCAGGGGTACATTTAACTAATATCTCCCTCTCCCCCTTCTCCTCCCTCTCATAGGAAAAATTTCATTTTGAGGTCTGTAAAAGGGCCTATATTCCTTCTCTATTGGGGGAAATTCCTTGTCATATTCATTCTCATTCCATAGTTCTTCTCTGAATTCAGGCTCCACTACCTGTGTCTTTATGTAATTTCTATTATATTTATTATTCTTTTTATTATTAGTATATGTATACATGGCAGGTTTTGGATAACTCACATTATTTTCATAATCTTGCAAGTCCATTTTCAATTTATCCATTTTTCTAGTGATTAATCCTTTGCATTTATCTTCTATATCTCCCCTTATCTTATAATATTTCTCTCTTTCATTAACAATACCAAACATCAAGTCTTCCTTAATAAGGCCTTCTAGTTCATTAATATCTTCTTGTAAAGTAGTTAAAATCCTATTATTTTCCTTTATCATCAACTTTAAAATGTCTAAGCCACTTCTATTAAAAAGTTCTAGCAATTCTTTATGAAATATCGAGCCCAACTGCACATTATTTGGAAATTTACAAATTCTTAAACCTTTAGGAACAATGTTCCTACTAATGCATTCATTTAAATATGCATTTTCAATAATAAGCGTTTTATATTTATACAGACTTCTAGATAAATTATCCAACATTTTGTTAAATGAATCTCTGTTTGTAAACCCTTTCGGGCCATTGAAGTCCAGTTTAAAACAAAAGCTTTTATTAAGCCAGTCATTTGTATCCATCATTTTATTGGAACTGACAGTACCTGTATTTTTAACCATATATGTAATATATATATATATATGGGTTACCTTTAGTTTATCGAATGCCCAGTTCATCGACACTAACTTTGCCGACATGTCACATTACTGACAAATGGAAGGCCGATGTTTCCCACATGGTAAGTAACCATTTGGCCATCTACCTGAACTTTGCCCCTTACCCCCGTGGTAGTGCTTTCTCAAAGTTGGTAGCCCCCCACATCGGTGGGTTTGTTTTATTGGTAGTTCCTGAAGTCGGGATGGCCAAACGACAAAGTTAGTGCAGATGAAGTGGATAAACTATAGGTGAACCATATATATATATATATATATATATATATATATATATATATATATATATATATATACACACACACACACACACACACACACACACACACACACACACACACACACACACACACACATACACACACTCATATTATATACATATGTACATATATACGCGCACTTGCATACACCCACACACAAACACACACAACATAACTTTAAAAAATACTTACAGTAACGTGTCCTTTCACGTTTAGTCTCAGACTGAGGCACCTGAGCTAATAGAAAGGGATCTTTGCTGGTTCATTTAGCAGCTCAGAGAGATGCTTGTTAAGCAATCTTTCTGATGAAGTGAAAATGAAGAAAGAGCTGTACTGATTGATTGAGCAAGCATAATGCCAATCTGTTTTGAAAACAAACAGGTGGGCAAATTAAGTTTTTTTTTTATATGTCAGATATGCTTTGAAATGCATGCATTTGCATGTATGGGGTTCTGAGAACAAGGAACAAAAAAGAAAGTCAGAAGGTTGACCATTATTTTTAATTTTAATTTAATCTTCTTCTTCTTCTTCTTCTTTTTAATTGGGTGGGTGGGGTGATGTAGACCAGCAGGCATTACCATGAATTGCCCTTGCAGTAGTGTATAACTTTGTAATGTGCACATTTGTGAAGAACCTTTTAATATTGAAGCAGACATACTTTTTCTCTGCCTATACTGACAAGGTATATCAACTTTTATGAAAAGGTATACTAGTATGTCATTTTTTTAACTGCTCACCCAGTGCTTTGGTTTGTCAGTGGAATAGTAAATGGAAATGCATGAAATGATAAAGCAGTACAAAAATGGATATTTTAAAAGAAATGATGTTTAATTAATAGCCTAGAATATTAGTTAAATATTAATTCTTTCAGAGTGATCATTCTGTGACAGCTTTTTTTTCTTTCATGCATTTCCATTTGTTAAGGATGCCATGTCCCAGGGAATAAAGTTATCATAATTTTATGAATTATGCCCATCAGATCTCAACATAGCACTATAACACACAATTTGATATGTGCAGCTGCTTTTAGAAGACCATCTAATGCACATCTAGCAATATAATTGTCTACCTTAGAAATTGTACGTGTAAAAGAATGGCTATCAAGTGTCATCTGATTAAATACAAGAAAGATATTCCTTTATCATCAGGATAAACTGCTCACTCTTTTCTTAGGAATCTATGCTTTTCATGCCACCTTCTCTGAAAGATTCCAGTTCAGTCTGCCACTTTACTAAACATACACACATAGTCATGCACACAGATTTATACCAATTATGTCAGCTGCATATTGTTACATTAATTAAGTGATTATTGTTAGATTAATCAATTTGCTCAATTGTACATTCTTTCCTTTTCTCTCACCCATTCCTTGTTCCACAAGTATTCTTTCAGCTGCTCTTCTGAAACCACTCAACCATCCACCTTTTATTCTTTTCTCTATTTCTTTTTTAATGTCCTTGTTCTCCATTCACATCTCTGGTAGAGAGGAAACAAAGTGCATCCTACCAATATCATGAGTCATCCAACCATTTCCTGCATTGCCTTCCTTTTGCTTCTATCCCACAAATCTATTACCTCCATGTTTCAACATTTGATAACCCTCCCTCATCTACTCCTTATGTCCAGAATCCAGCAACTGCCACATGGTCACAAACCTCTGTTCCACTTCTTCTTCCCCACTCCCTTCATCAATTTACTTTTTTCCATTTTACCTTTCAGTTGTAGGCTCCCCTGACACATGTAAACAGTGTGCCTGTTATGTCCTACATCTCCAACAGTCAACTGCATCTGTCTAACCAAAAACTTTTATTTTTTGAGTGGGTTTTATTTCACCTAAGTAATAGCCCAATATGTAAGTCATAGACCAGACTGGCTCTCTTCAGTTGGTTGGGCTGACCAATCAGTGTACTCATTTTTGAATGTTAATGGCCAGTCATTGTATAATACAACATATCCAATAGATGCTTAGAAAAAACTTCTGCCTAACACTATAAATGACTGCTGTCTGTATTCTCCACCTGATCACACAGAACCAAAAAAAAACTCCAAAACATTTAACTTAAAGACCTATAGCAGACTCAAAACAAAATTTGATCTTTGAACAGCTCTGCACTATAGTCACAGGCCTGTACAGCTGAATAGATGTCAGTAATGCTATCGACTTTTTTATTAATAAGTTCAGCACTGTGTAAGATCTAATCTTCCCTTTTCTAATTAGATGTTAAAAGGACCATTCGTGTCCATGGTTGTCACCAGAACTGAAGAGGCTCGCTTAAATGCTAGAGGTAAAGAATGGAAAGCTTGTAAGGAAAAAGAAACAGAATAATCAATTACATGAAGCATACCTCACCCTAAGAAAAATGGCCAGAATTTCCACTAATACCACCCAAACTTCCTTCCTAAGGAATAGATAAAAATAATTTATATCATAACCCAAACAGTTTTGTAAAGAGATCAAGTTACTTACAGGAAACATAAATGACTCTACTCAAACAACCTCTATCCCCTACAGAAAATTCCTCCTCAGTACCATTCAGGAAATAGCCAATAAATTTCCTCTACTGCCAACAAGCTCAGCTATCCCTCTTAACTGTAGGGAAATAGATATGTATACTTTCACTGAATACAGTGCAACCATTTACTGTAGGCAAGTAACAGTTAAGGATGCTTAGACACCAGATATGGAACACTCCCCTGTAACATGCACTTCTTCTTCCGCAAAAAAGCATCTTCCCTCATTCCCTCATTTCAAGTTTCTAATATATATATATATATATATATATATATATATATATATATATATATACACACACACACACACACACACACACACACACACACACACACAAAACCTTTCACTCACTACTGGCACCTTCCCTGATATTTTTAAATATGCCACAGCAATCCTTTTACCAATGACTAACAATCCTAAGGAATGCAGAGACTACAGACCCATTGCAAATGTATGACCCTTAGCAAAAATATCAGAGAAGATTCTGTACAAGCAAATATTTGACCACATAAACAAATATGGCCTTCTTTGTGGTGCCCAACATGGCTTCCACAATGGTTTCTTCACTACAACAACTCTTTATACAGTTATACACACCCATAAATAATAGCATGTACAACTCCTTACTAACAGGATGGATGTTCATTGACATGACTGAGGACTCCAAAAGTGTTAATCACGCTTTACCTCCACAAAAAAAAAACTAGGTAAATTTAACTTTTGTCACCCAGTACTATTATGGTTTCAAAGTTACCAACAAAACAGAACTTCTCAAGTATACTCCAACATTTACTTCTCAGATACTGGTACCATTAACATTGGAGTCCCACAGGGTTCAGTACTGTTCCGCCTGTTATTTTTTCCCCTTCATAAATAATCTCACCTATGATATTCTTAATCTAAACTTTCTTTGGTTACTTGAGTCTAACAAATCTCACTTTGATCTACAGCAAAAGATCAAGGATTGTTTCAGAAAACTTTGCAACTGGACAAAAAATTACTCCTGATTAATATTTCTAAACCTAATGTTGTTGCTTGCCATTTCAAAAAAAAAAACTTGCAAAATATACAAGCAATACAAATTAGTGACAACAACAGAACCCCCGTACCAGAGTTTACTGAACAACTGCACTTTGGATTAACATTTGACCCCTCACTTACATTCACACAACATACAGACAAAGTGGTAAATAAAGTTTTTGGACAACTAAAATCATGCTTATAGAATATCACACCTATGTTTACCATCAGCCTGGCACTTTCTTGCCAGAAATATGCTTATACCTAAAATAGCATATGGCCTCCCTATAATAACTTCTCTCTTAGGCAAAATCACTCTGAAACTCCAGGTTTCAACTCTGCAGATTTGTCATGCAGGCCAGCATTCACACCTATCACTGTATCTTGCTGGACCATTTTAAGTGGCACACAATACATAACCTAGCAACATGGCTGTTTGGGATTAAGTTATTCAGACTAATCAAAGTAGGCTGATGCCCACCATTAAAAATAAATTACACTTTAGATGCCAAACATATGACCTTAGAAAACTTTTTGATGAATCACTAACTCTCATCAAACCTTATTTAAAACTATGGTTGGGGAAAAGCATTCTCCAAACTGGGACCAGCTACCTGGAATCAAATCCAACAGATTTCAGGGCAGAGAATACTCTAGAGCTCATTAAAACCAAATTTAAACAGCACTCCATAAAGGAATCTAGCTGTACATGCTAAAGAGGTAATAATTAAAGATGGCAACACATTGGCTGTAAGGGTCCCAGGACTACAACTGCATCTACCTCAGGGATCAACGTCAAAAACTGAATCATGCCGAATAACTGAAAATAATTACATGGCAAACAAAATTTCACTAATTATTTAAAATAGTGGCTTGTGTTTTAGTAAAAAATGGAAGTGTTCATGTAGCTCTGTGTACAGACTAAGTTCATCTACACGTAAATATTTAAATATTCTTAGATATATATCTAAGATATATATAAATATAAATTCATAGATTTGTATTATATGAGCAACAGTGTTATCATTATCAGCAAACATGCATGTTTTCTAATTAAAGGATTTGCATTGTCACAATGGTACAGACACTGTACTGGATATTTCAGCATTAGCTATCCATGCATCCTGATGTGTTTTGTATTGCCATAATAGCTCGGGACATGGCTGACAAGGGTCTACAGACCTGTCTACCTACCTAGATAACACAATGAAATAAATAAGAAAGTAAATAAGTCCATCAACCCAGAGTGTTCTCTTTCTCTGACCACTTATCCTACAAATTCAATCTTAGCAATACCTATAGTTATGCCCTCAAATATCCGCTACACATGAGGATTCCTGTACTCCTAAATGCTTACTTCTTCACAGTGAATACAACAGTTCTATTTTTTTCTCCTTACGTTTACCCATCATCATGACATTTACTGATTTTTGGTACGAGTTTGTCGTCCTGATTCCAAGCCAAAAGCCAAGAATATTTGTATAAGACCTGGAAGCATAGAGTTTAATGTCTCCTAGTAACACCAGACAGTCTTCAGCAAATAAGTTGGACTACTCTTTCCTTTCAGTTTGGCCAGTTTTATTTTATAAGTACCAGCATACAGTCTTTGTCAGCTTTTTCATTCATCCGTCATTCTGTTCATCCATCCATCCATCCATCCGTATTTCATCAGCATTGAAAGTAAAAAAGACAAGGAGTGGCAACCCTTATGAGTTCTACTCTTTAAGTTTATTATGAATCGTACCACAAAAAGATTTATCCATAGTTCTTTATATAATGCCCTCACAACCCTACTCCCATGAAAAATTAAGCAATTCTAACAATTTGTCTTAGTATATAAAGTAAAAACTTCCAATGTATCAAATTCTTTATGGGCATAAAGAGAACTATTCCTATCATCTCTGATGTCTCCCTATCTGACCATTCTTTAATAACAGACTCCAGTGGTCTGTTGAGTAGTGCCCATTTACAAAGTCAGTCTGTACTTTGCTTGATGAGATCACTCTTTCTAACCTTTCTGTAGGGGTTCTAGCAAACATCTTTGCATCAGCAGTACAAAACAAGCTTGTAAATTTGTCATGTCTCCCTTCCCTTTTAGAAAGTCCACCACTGTGGCTTTATATATCAGAGAGGGTACACTGTCCTACTTCATGATCTCCATACAAACCTCCATAAAAATTTATTGCCTGTCTCTAGTCCCACATCCTTGTGGTTGACAAATAAATTCATCTACCATCCAGCTTTACTTCCGCTTCATGTATTAAATGGCAACTACAAGTTTGTCCTATCCAGATTGTTTATATATCTCTTTATGTATCTCTTTATCTTCCTCAGATACCTCCTGTACCCAGTGCACCCAAAATAAATTATTTTTGCTCTGCTTTCTCATATAGCTTTGCAAAGAAGTTTTTAAAAAATCTTTTTTTTTCCCCACCTTTAAGAAAACTTTATTCCATTCCTTACCTTTCATGGACCTTTCACTGATCTCTTTTCAAAGTTGTTTCTCTCACCACATAAAAAGTTTTATATCACTCTTTCCTTGGTCCCAGCACTTACCCAACCCTCCATCCCATTTCTGCTTATGTCTGGGTTTCCTTGGTTTGATTCAAATTGTCTTGAATATTTTGTTTTCCCCTAGACTTCCTGGTCCTCTTCTTTCCATGGCTCTGTACTCCGCAATGTTTTCAATTCTTGTTCCTATTCTCTAGTTTTAGTTTTGTTTTTTTCTGCTTAATACCCCTCAATAGGACATAATACTCCTTCCCCAAGTTGCCGTAAGTCCATCCAACAACTATCCCTTCGTGTCACCACTCATTTTCACATTTTCAGTTAATACTTTACACCATCTGTTTGAAACATCTTGGACCAAAAAGGGTTCAGCTATCTAGTAAAACAGGTGTAGAGTATGTGTGTGTGTGTGTGTGTGTGTGTGTGTGTGTGTGTGTGTATGAAAAAAAGAAAAAATTTAATAGTCTGGGATTTTAGAAGAGCAAATTATGCTATGCTAGAGGAAATGGTCATGAAAGAGTTGGGACAGGCCTCTTAACTTCTTAGCATAAGAAATATGGACAAAGACTAAAATAATGGGGTGGGGGGACAAGGGAAAAAATATGTTCAGATTTTACATATTGCTCTTATAAACTTAGAACATTGCTAAAATAACAGGGTGTGTGTCCACATGCATTTTCTAAAGGATATATTGTCTGCAACTCAAATGCATACCATTATTTTGTGACTTCAGTCCTCAGTGATTTGCCAGAAAAATGTAAATGTTAATTATGAGGCTGTGAAAATCTACACAGATGAGTTATGGTTGGGAGACTGTGAGCAAATCAATGGAGTAAAAAAACTATTGGAATGTCATATATATGGTGTACTGATAGATATGGATAAGGATCTAAGGAAGAAGCAAAAAGGCAGAAACAAAAGAAGGGCAATGTGGCAACATATGCATATGTGGCTAGAAATTAGTTTATATGATGGGCTCTACAAGGGGTGGAAAGATGGGAGTAGGGAGGTGGAGGAGGCACAGTAAAAGAAGGCTAGTTAAAAACAGCAACAATGATAAGGGCAGCAAATGGTAAAGTTGAAAGGGATTAGGAAGAATGGATTAAAAAGGAAAGCAAGGGCTTTTTATGTACATAACAGAATGAAGAAAGTCAGGAACAGAAATGGCCAAACTAGACAAAGATGACAGGGCAATCACATAAGGATATATAAAAAACAAAGTTACAAAATGAATGCTTAAGGAAAGTGATGGGAACATGTCATGGTGTATGAGAGGCACAGAGAGAAGATTTGGCAGGCACTTGAAAAGAGATGGTGGAGTTTTAGAAAGAACTGGCTGACCCCGAGAAGGATGAAGCAAAGGACCATATGGGCTGTCTCCCAGAGTCTGCATAAATCTGTACAGTGTCTGAATTCAACAATTCACTGGTTATGGGAAAAAATGCCAAAGTGAGTACTGTATTCTTATACAAGGGCAAAGGAGAAGAAAAATATGTAGGGAACTTATATGCCTAATAATTTAACTACTATGACCAGAAAAGGTATATAGAACATCCTGCAGGGAAGGCTGGTAGCATTTCTAGAGGACAAGAGTCTCCAGGACAGCAGCCAACATAGGTTCACAGCTAGAAGGAGCTGTCAGTCAAACTTTTTATGACTAGGTTAAAAGAGAACTTGACAAGGAAGCACTAGGAAATATGTTGTACCTAGACTTTACCAAAACATCTGACTCAGTCCCACACGGGAGGTGGATTGGAAAAGTGGATGTGTTGGGTCAGGGCTAAATGATGGCATGTGCATTTCAAGCATTTTAAAATTAAGATCTTTGAATTTTTTATTTGATTATTTTAGCATTTATAGTGAGTGATTTGATATATTTTTTTCACAAAATTATTGATACTGAACATTTATTATCAAGTATGCATATTTAAAGTTTTCACGTGTTTTAAATAAAATGTTTTTACTGGTGTATTAAATTAGTGACATTATTAAGTGTGTGTGTGTGTGTGTGTGTGTGTGTGTGTGTGTGTGTGTGTGTGTGTGTGTGTGTGTGTGATTGTTTTTTCTTAAATTATTATTAAGAAAGACTGTGATTTGTTGTTGTGAATTTGATTCTGATGAAGTCTTAAGAAAATCATAAAGACAAAAGCAGTAAATCTACTACAAAGGTTGTTAATCATGTTTCAGTGGTTATTTGTTTTTTGTAGTACATTAAGCAGCTGTAGATCACGCTTCCTAATAGTTTGATAGGCTGGCCTAATTCTTTCATTATTGCTAACACTTTCTGGATATGGTATCTATTGTTTCCTTTGCTTACAAACCTTGGTGATGCCACCCAGCTATTACTATTTCACTGCACATATCACTATAAGCCCACTACAAGCACTGCTCCTTTTCATTTCAAACTGCAAACATATCCATTACTGTTGGCAGTAGACTTACTATGGGCACCAAGGTGCACCACTTTTGGCAATACACATAATACGGGCAGTATTCATGAAGACTATGGCATCAAACTGAACAAGGGTAACAGCACACTTACCTCTGGCAGTACAATGGGACAGTACTAGTGAGTATTATGATGGGTGACTGAGTAAACCTGGCAGTAGAATTATTACACCAATGCAGTAGTGTTAGGCTGCCAACGATAACATGAGCACTGCAGTGGAATGAGGCTGTTGGTAAACTTTATTATAATTAGTACAGGCAGAGTGATGTATGAGGCCTGATTACATAATGTTGGCAGTATACATGCCTTGTTGTATGTCTTCTGTGACAGCTTAATGGCTCAATGTCCCTGAAATTTATGAGAAAGGCAGCATTTTTGGTAGTAAATTGCCAAGATCATATGAGACTAGGACAATGTAGCAATTAAGGAATAAGTTAACATTTATCTCAGCAGCATAATTAAGACCATTGGGTTCAGGCCTGTCAGCTCTGCAAATCAGGTTGTAAGTCACACAGGCACATTCTTGCATAAGCAACACATATTTCTTCCTCCTAGCTCCATTTCTTGTTGTCAAATCCTTAATAGCACTTTCTTTCCATCGCCTCTAATACTGTGGAGTATCTGGCTTCTTTTCTTTGCATTAACAGGCCCCTTCATACTTCTTTACTGTTGGGATATCACTGTCCTTTACATGTTTCCTCCATTTTAACAGCAGAGAAATAACTATCATTAGTTTGCAATGTATCTCTATAGATTTGTTTTCAAATGCATCTGTTATATAAATAATAAACTAAACAAATATTTTCTGAGTGACATAGGCCCCTTATGCTATATAACCATGATGCAAGACCTGACTATCCATAATTTGTTTTACATGGTGCAGCGGACAGGAATAGGTGGGTGACAGTTGCCATGTCACACTTTCTCTCCTACAACAGTTCCTGTTACTTTAAACCTCAAACTGTTTTTTTCACAAATACGTAAGCAAGTTGCAGGCCCAGATGTATGCGTTGCATGTAAAGTTTATTTTATGTGCATTTTTCTCCTGTCTTCACAAACTAATTCATTACTTAACTGCATGCAGCATTAGCAGGTAATTTGTACAACTCTAAAGCACTGCAAGTGGCTGATTGCCACTAGGAGGAAGAAATACAAATTAAATTTCATTAAGAAGCATAGACTTAATCTGCATTTAATCACTTTCAGTAAAGAAAAGCTGCTAAGTGACTTTGCTTTTCCTTGGGTCAAAAATATGAAAAAAAATCTTTGATTAAAGAACACTGCATTAAAATATTGAAACAAAATATACATCTGATGAAATCATTTAATTAGTCGCATTAGACTTAACAAACACCTCTGAATAGCTAAAAGAAAAAGACATTTCATGTACTTATTACTTCTTAGTCTGAGCACACACTTAATTGAAAATCTATTATTAAGTCTGTGTTCTGGTTCTGGTTCAGACCATCTGTTACATAAATTTTACTTTAAAACATAAAAATGTATGTAAAACATTAGTCTATATGTACTGCAACACTTGAAATTTAATGTGACATAGTCTGCTTTCAGTTTATATTTATAAAATGTGCTGCTGCTGTTGTAGTAGTGTTTGGTATCTCATAAACTTTAGCGAGTCTATTACACTATTCTTTTTTCCTAAATGTACGCATTTGGCTATATAAACAGTGGCAAATGTTTTACAATCATAGTAATCAAAATGAATACACTTATTCTCAGCATCTGGTTGCACATACTTGCCTACACAAATAATAGTCACAGAAGCTAAAGCTGAAATATTCAAGAGCTTTTTGTTCATCAGACTGTCTGGTGAGGTAGCCTTCAGTTTTGCTGGCCTTGAAAAGACAACACTGGCCTTATGCTCAATATGACAGAATAATTTTTTCCCTAAAGCATCCCAATTATTTAAACAAAGCGTTTAGCTTGTTTGAAATTTATGATATGTTTTCTGAAGTGTGTTACTGCATGTTTTTTGTAAACATCTCATTCAAGGAGACACTAACATTCCCAGATGTGACATTATCATTACAGTCATACTGGTCAGTGTCCTCACCTCTTGTTTAATATAACTAGAATCTTCACTACAACCATTAATATCAAATGATAATTTAATGGCAATGCCAATGGAATTGAGGTCTGGATGCTTTGATATAGTAGTTTATATATATATATATATATATATATATATATATATATATATATATATATATATATTTTCCACTGATTTCATTCCATGGTATTTCTCTAATGCTAGCCAAGAAAATTGATTCATAACCTTTATTTTTAAAATGCTCACAAACTTCCGAAATTTAACTACTTTCACAAGATATATTTAAATTTTTTATAACTATCAGAAGATATTGTCTAACAGAGATGACAATAGTGATATGTCTGAGGTGGCAACTTTTGCTTTTGTAAGCTGTTAGCAACCTATTTGCACTAGCAGGCTTAAAGTACAACTTGAAGGCTAAACTTCTTTTTATCTATGTATTTCCATTTGTTAATCTTTTAAGCACATTGGTCCAAAGACCTTTTTTCAGTAATGACCTGGTCCAAGAGACAAAATAAATACTTAATTATGACAATAAATTACATCACACAACAATAAAATATCAATCATAACAATAATAGACATGGACAGTGAGCTTCCAAGGCAGGGAATCCCATCTGTGATGAATACTGCAGCGGTGAATGTAAGGACATAGTACAGTTATGTAAAATCTTACCATAACAGTAGATGTCCTTGCATTCACCGCTGCAGTATTCACTCCCCCCACAAAGTCTTTTTTCCTTCATGATGTGCAGGTTTTCTTTGGTTTTCTTTGGACTGGTGTTCCTACTGGGGCAATCAGTTCTGAGGATGGTATGCCTGAACATTAATTACCTTTGTGCCCTAAACTATGCAAAGAGAATTTGGATGACATTCAGCCTACCTTAAAGCAACGGTAGGCTTTGGTAGACTGGCTGGACATTGGGCTTCCATGGCAGGGAGTATTGCGAGCAGTAATCAAAAAGAAAATTGAGTTATGAAATAATAAGTGCATAGATATTTTATAATATAATCCACAAGACAATAAGTAAACAAAACATTGCACATCATTGCAAATTAAGCCCTGCCTTATAAATTTAGTTGTGCTTTTTAAATCCAAACATTCAGAATGGTGTTATTACAATTCACACATTTAAAAGAAAATTGCTAAATACTAATTTTATGATTGTTCATACAATATTGTATTATATCCTCACTCATACCCTATGATGAAGCAGCTAGCTATGTATCTACCATAAAATGTTTTATACTATTTAAAACTAAAGAAAACCAAAAAGGCTTCTTTATAGATGATGAATATGTCTAAGCAGGTACTAATGTTATCCCACAGCAATAATTTTAAGATGATGATGGTAACTGCAAATCCCAATGAAAACCAACAATGTATTTCTGAAAAGATTTGAAGCCTGCATAAATTAAAGCACTGCTGGTGATTCCCTGTTGGGTGAGGAAAGTAAACCTATATTTTTTTGTCTGTGCTGCTTTCTCTTTTGCCTGCTCCTTTTTGTTTTCTGCTATAAGAAATCTGCTTGATGTGGTGTTTTTGTTCTGTGTAAGAGATAGACCCTTAAATTATCTGGACTGCATATTTCACGTTTTTTCATTGGTTAAATTTTCTCTTGAGTGATACTTAAATATATAGTGAATTTTGTGCCTTTTTTTCCTGAAAAGATTTCAAGCCTGCATAAACTAAAGCACTGCTGGTGATTTGTTGATCTACTTTTTCAACCAGGTGATTTTAAGCTGCCCACCCCTGCTTTAAATTGAGTTTAATAAGCTCCTCCCTTTCTACACTGCTGCTGATATCTTGAATTATTTATTTGCCTTTCCTTGTGCTTATATTGAAAAAGTGCATTTTGTCTCTCACTGTCTGTTCTACTGATTTACTTGATCTGAATTCATTATCTAGGTAGCTGTTGGATAAAGTAGTGTATTTTTACACTCTAGCAAGTACTTGTTTTTACATCAAGAGGTCAATGGATTTTGCATCTCATACACTGGGAGGTAGCCTGGTCTGTTTAGGTTGGGGAAACACTTGAGATTTCTGCATGTAGTTTTGTTGGCTGGAGGGCTTATTAATCAGCTTATCTTGTTTTAGTGCCTTTCTATAATTCTATACAACTGAATGGCTCTTAGCTCATTTATACAAAGCAAAGTACTTTTATTGAATAATCACATGTTTATAAGCTGTTTAAAGTACACAGCTGTATCTGTATCTTTAAGGTTGTTTGTGGTAGCATTTCATATATTTTAAGTTTGTTTGTGGTAGCATTTCGCTCTAGACACTCCTTTACAGTGCTTTTACAGTAGGAGGACTGGGATTATTCATCTAGTGGCAGTAGGTGTTTACCTGGTCTGTATGACTTGAGAAACACACAAAAGGGCTCTGAGTATTTTTTTATACTTCTCTTATGTACTGTGACTGTACTTCAGCAGCTTCAAAAAACTGTACTGTCTGCTGCTGCTTTCAGTAGTTAATTGCACTGTATTATATTGTATCTGTTAGTTGTAGGGCTGTTGTAGGTAGTTTGTGTGATCTTGTTACACATGGGCTCCAAATCAGCTATTCTACATTAAGAAGGAGTCTTTCTGCACCGTTGTGGCAAAAGTATGTTGATGTAACTTGTCTGAGTTGGGGAGTGCTGGTGGAAGGCTTATTTTGTGGTTTCCTGATTGGTAATTAGCTTAAAACTTGTTTCTGTTTGCTCGTATTTAAGCCTCGCATCTGTGCAGGCTTTGGCATTGATACTCAGGCTATACAACAATAGAAAGCAGCAGATGTCCAAGAACAAGAGGGAACTGGCTCAACAGAGGAAGAAATCACTCTCAAGCTTAAATAAACAAATTGGAGATCTTATCAAGTCCACCAAAGCTAATTATGAAGCAAAAATGTTCTCCCTAGCTAAGGATAATCACAAGGCATTCTTTAACTATGTCTGAAGTCTAAAAGGGAATAGCCAGCTATGCATTGAACTGGGTTGTGGATGGCATCATCCATACTTAACTGGAGGTAATAGACAACCTGCTAGCTGACAGATGTGGAGCAAACTTTACTCCCCCCCTGTCCCCTTCAGCCATCCCACAAAGTATATCTGCCACCATTCTTCAGCCTACTATCTGAAGAAAGCAGGTCATCCAAGGCCAAAAACATGGCATCAATGGGACCGGACAACATCCCAGGTTGCCTTTTAAACAACTTAAAACATGACCTAGCAGACCCACTTGGATTCCTGTTTAACCACAGCCTATGAACTAGCTCTGTTCCAGCGTAATGGAGGACAGCAACAGTAATCTCTCTGCACAAAGGGGGACCATCAACCGACCCATAATCTTGACTAGCCTCATCTGCAAGGACATGGAAATAATCATTATGGACCTTATTAACAAGGACACTGGTAATTTCTAAACTCTGGACCCAACCTAATTTGGATTTGTTAAAGGTAGATCATGCCTGTTAAACATGGTTGACTTCTTCAAGAAAATCACCAAGGCCCTGGACGAGGGAAATACAGTACATACCACTTATCTTGACATAGCCAAGGCATTTGACACAATCCCCCACTCAGATACTATAGATAAACTCTCTCAATTGGGAATTAGCTCCTACATTAAACGATGATTAGCTAACTGGCTCACTCAGCGGACACATACTTTCAAAGTGGGTGACTTCACCTCTAGCGAAACACCAGTTACCAGTGGGGTACCACAGGGTTCTGTGCTGGGGCCTCTTACTGTTCAAAATTTATTTTGCAGAAGTCCAGGCAAACATGTATGGTCTGTGGCTGACCAAGTTTGCTGACAATTTCAAATTGAGAGCAATCATTGAGTCCCTAATGATATTAATATACTCCAGACACGGTTAAGACAGATAAATGATTGGTGTCAAAGCCACAGATTAAATCTGAATGTAAAAAATAGCAATCAGGGATAGGGTCCTTGACTGAACCATTATCAGAATTTCTAACACAGTATCTTAAACCCCTTCTAACATCGGTCAGGGCCCGACTACAGGACACCACGCACTTCTTACAAATTTTGCAGGATACACAGCTAGAACCAGACTGGTTAATGTGCACGTTGGATGTTAAATCATTATACACGAGCATTCCACACTGGGTGGGATTACAATCCCTGCAATACTGGCTTGAGAGAACAAACCTGTATCCTCCGGGTTTCAATACCTTATTTGTCTGCATGGCAGAACATGTATTAAACAAAAATGTCTTTTACTTCCATGGAGAATGCTTTTGGCAGTTACAAGGGACAGCAATGGGAGCTTCCTTTGCACCCATTTATGCGGATTTGTTCATGGCCTATTTTGAAGAATGTATGATATATGATACATCACATAACATTTACATGGTAGAAATCGATATCTGGCGATGATATTTGGATGATTGCTGGATGGTGTGGAAGACGGATGAAGTATATTTACAGGAATATATGGATTACCTCAATGGTAACATTTGGGGTATTGAGTTTACGGTTACAAGTAACATTAGTACTATCAACTTTTTGGATGTTACTGTTTACCATAACAAAGATGACACACTAAGTACTAAAACATTCATAAAATACCCTCAATACAATACTTTGTTACATGCTTCCAGTATGCATCCGAACCACACCATCCGCAACATCCCTAAGTCTCAATTTATGCGTATTAGATACATTTGTTCATCTCAGGAGGAATTTGAACATGCCAGACAAGATTTATACCATAGATTTCAAGACAGAGGATATAGAGACATGGACATATATCAAGCTAGCTCATGGAGCAACACCATAGATAGAAGGACTTTGTTACAATACAAAAAACCAGGGCATGCTCATCAAGAATCTATCTTGAGATTTGTTACCACATATGGCAGGAACCAACAAATTGTCAGGGATATATTGAATTCTAACTGGAAAATTCTTTTAGCTAATGACAGTTTAAGGACAATATTAGGCCCTCAGTGTCAGATGTCATACAGACGAGGCAAGAATTTGGGAGGGCTTTTTTCACATTATAAACATAGAGAAGAGGGAGGAGCGGTATATCACCAGACCACTATCAGTGGAGATAAACTAATTGGTACTTTTCCATGTGGTCATTGCTGCTCCTGCCTACAAGTCAGTACACTAAAAGAATTTACCAGTGCCAACACCAATCATGTATTTAAAACAAGGGTGTTTGGAAATTGTAGCAGTACATGGATTATTTACTTAGCTACCTGCCAATGCAAAGCCTTCTATGTTGGTCAAACCTCTAGATCTCTTAGAATAAGGATGACAGAACATCGTAGTGACATTAAGAACAAAAAAGAAACAAATGCTTTGTACAGACATACGATACAACATCCCAATGCTCAGTTTATGTTCATGATCATTGACAAAATTCAGGGAGATAGGAACAACCAACAAGGTTGGCACACCATTTTAAACCATAAGGAACAATATTGGATTACCAACCTTGGATGTTTATTTCCCCCAGGTCTGAATGACCATCTATGAGTTTTATACAATACTGGGTGGTTTAATAATTATGGTAACAATACTATATATTCATACAGATCAAGAATTAGTTCGAATAATATAATGGTGGTTAGGTCTACCACAATTTATATTATATTTGACCAAGTATGGTATGAATTTTTTTAGGATACAAACATATATATATACATGGATTTGTATTCGTATTTGTCATTATGGTTTGAAACATTGGGTAATGTATGATTACAATGATGATCTAGTACCATTTATAAGGAGATCATTTCAAATCATTATTATCAATATCAATAGCTGATAAAGAGGCTATATTTTTCTACCCTATTTATTAATATGTTATATGATTATTATTTTTCATTTTGTTTTTATTAACATGTGGTTATCATACCAAATAATATATATACCAGTTGTATATAGATCTACAATTTTCTATTTGTGAATACCAAGGTATGCACATTTAAATACACATAGAGTATGTTACTGGTTTATCACTATGGAATCTGTATGCACATATGATGATTTTTTTCAAAACTTTGGTTTTTATCTTTGAAAATATGATTTAACATTTATATTTCTGGCACTAAATGTCACTGGTCGTATGCTTTGTAACTAGGATGGTATATGCATTTTGACACTCCATCCACTAGGTGGCGCTGTACCACTGCTTCCAGATCAGTATAAATGCAGGCTGCTTTATTTCACATTAAAAATTTTTTTGTATCCATTGATAAAGGCTGAATAGCCGAAACCGGTCTGGATTTGGAGAAATAATAAATTATATCTTCATTACGGTGTGTTCACTATCGTTCTTGCTGGTCGTTGGTGGTTTTACATCCCTACTAATAAAGCTGACATCCCTGCTAATTAAATTATAGACAGCACCCCCCCCCTAAGTGTAGACCCAGTGGTATGTGATCTAGGTACTTAGGCTAATTGCAATCTGAACTTTGACTATCATGTATCCATAGTATTAAGGAAATCTGTCTATGTGGTACATCTTATAAGTAAAAACATCACATTTAGATCTAAGGATGTTATAATTCCATTATACTCAACCCTCATCAGACCAATGACTGAGTACAATGCTCTCTTTTGCATGTACCTCAACAGACACCTGCAACAATTGGAGAGACCACAGAGGTTTCTCACCAAGAAATTACAGGGTACACAAAACAAGTCTTGCGCTGAAAGACTAAAAGCCCTGTCACTGTATTTGGTCTCCTACATGTTGCTAAGGGGTAATCTCTGCCTGGCTTACAGGGCAGTATCTGATCCAGCCCTGATGGAAATGCTGCACATTTGTAAATCAACCTGCATGAGGGTCACTCACTCCAGGGATCTTAACCTAGCATCTGACATGAACAGGTCATGCTGGATGGATAGATAGATACATCACCCAGAGACTGCCACTTCTCAGGAACAAGCTTCCAATTCATGTGAAAACAAGTGTCTCTCCCTGAGCCTTTTTAAATGCAACCTATAGCAATTGATGGCTGACTGCAAATTCACTCCTGGGTGGCACCTATGTCCCTCCTGGACAGAAGAAGTCACTATTAACTATCATAGACCCTTACCTCTGCAAATTTCACTCATCTAACTCCAGCAATTGGGGCAACTCTGAATAAATATGGCTAGACTTGTAAGGGCTCTAGAGCTGCTAGCCTAGTAACCTTCTGTAGAACCTATGAACCTATAATAAATATATTAGATAAATTAGAAACTCTTCTAAGCACCCAGCATGAAGCTTGTAGTCAACCTTCATTGAGGAAGTTGGACATACAAAGAATTGCCTGCAAATGTGACTAAGAGATCATATTTAGTTGTTGAATGCATTATGCTTCCTAAGAAATGTTTGGGATCAATGAATAATTTAGTAGTTTTAGTAATAACATATTTTTTTGGAAATTGCATCAAACATCTGCATATTTTCCCTAGATTGGCACATTGAGGACTTAAACTCCCATAAATCTTAGGAATATCAAAAAATATATTTCATACTTGTTATATTCATGTAGCTGAAATGCTTAAAACGAATGCAGTTTGCTAACAAACTCTTATCCAACAACCTTTTGAAAAGTTTTGTAGTTTCTGATATACTCCAGCAGAATATCTTTACTGAATAGAACATCACTTAGCAATGACAGCACAATTCCATTGTAATGTGCAGTATTCTTATTACTGACTAATATGCTCACGTCAGCCTGTCAAAACATCAGATCAAATTTGGTTTTAGATGCTTTAAAGCTAGCTCTTCAGATGGTATATGGTTATACTAAGTTTATCTGCCATTTTGCAAATGTAAAAGTCTAATATCCTTCTATCGTGTTTTATGAAACCATCAATGGGAGTGTGTTCAACTGGTGTACTAGTCACATAATAGGAACAGTTATCCCCATTCAAAAGATTTATAGAACTTAAATCATTCTATATCTCTATATATATATATATATATATATATATATATATATATATATACATATATATATATATATATATATATATATATATATATATATATATACATATCAAAACAAAATGATCACATTAAATGGAAAGTTTTAAGCCGAGGACTGAATTGTACTTAATAACTCATGTCAGAGTGCCTCATGTGACTTATCTTATTCAAACTAGAGTCATAGTTTACATGCCAGTAAAAAGCAGAAGGCTGTATGTGAAACATTTCTGATCCTAATCACAGCACTAAAGCAGTATAATAACTACAAGGTACATGGGGTTGTGTTCTCTAATAGCATTTCTCTGCCTATTAGGACATTCATAGAGATTTTGCATTTCTTTAATACTTGACAGAAATATACAGTGGTAAAGGAGCCTGTCAGTCACTTTTAAGGTTGAATCATTTAGAATAACAATATTGTCTCCCTGACCACACTGCAGATTGTGAAAAAACAGACGTGCAAAGGCTTTTTTTACTCTATAACCTACTTTACTGTATTACTCATTGCATTTGAAAATTTTTAGATATGCATAATTTTATTGTTTAACTTTAGATATTATATATATATATATATATATATATATATATATATATATATAAAATGGTCTACTTCATATGATCGACAGACCATTTGACCGACATTCATTTGGTCGACAGACCATTTGGTCGACAACCACTATTCAATGCACTTAACAGGGATTTGCCCCCCTCCCCAATGTTGTGTTACCCTGGAGTTGATATATATAGTTAGGGGTGTGCGGCCCATTTAAAACATGAAAATACAACAAAAATTACACATTTTAAATGAAAATAGGAGAGGCGCTTCGCCCCTCACACCCTCCCTAACTATATTTCAATTCCAGGGTCGCATGACATTGGGGAGGGGGGCAATTCCCAGGTTTCTGTCGACCAAATGAATGTCGATAAAATATTCAGTCGATCTTATGAAGTAGACCCATACATATATATATATATATATATATATATATATATATATATATATATATATTTATATAGAGAGACACACACACTGATGACATAAAATAAATTGCAAATTATTTTAACACCAAAACAGTAAGCAAATTCATCTCACAACACATTCACAAGAGATTTCATCAGACTGAACTAGTGACAAAGAAACTGAAAACATGCTGATATGACATTGTTTTCTTACCATAATGTACTGCGAGGGCATAGCTGATGAGCTTACATTGCCCTGCTTTGTGTTGTCAGATCACATTCCCATTCAGTTAAAATGGATGTAATGAGAAATATTGTCAAGTTTGCAAGTTTTAGAAAAGTTAGTAAAAATAGGAGTAACTCATTTGCAGTGACTCTCTAATATTTGTTTTCTATATACGTTATGCCATCCATAAAAAGTTTCTACAAGAAAGATAAATAAATAAATGAAATAACATAGCCTTTTTAAATAGTGATATTTTATAAGTTTCTGGTCCTGTTTCCCTTCCCTGAGTCAGTCAGAGTGTTATATTTCATGGCTCGCAAAGCTCAGGTAATGAATCATGCTGCTATGTATAGCTATCAGGTTTATTCACCTTCAGATTGCAAAAGGCTTTAACATGTTTATAACTCTAGGGAAGGGAACAGTAACAGCTTTTTTAAGATAGGCAATTGTGAAGTTTGAAATTGAATAGCTTTATGACCTAAGTGAGTATGAAATAACAAAAATGTGCTGCAGGTACCTTGCTGTGTGGGTTTTCCTTGGCAAAAGGCTTTCAGATATGATAGACAAAATGATGCAAATGCACGGGAGAAAAATTCCTACAGAAAATATTATGCAGTTTCTGCAATATCAATGATTGTTATGCTGAGATCAAATAACATATAATATTGGCAAGTCTAGAAGGATTTATACTTAAAACATGAAATCATCTTCTGGATAAACTGTATCTTTCCTTTCGAAGCATTGTATTTTTTATTTAATCAGTAGAAGTTTTTGGAGGTTTAAAAGATAAGTAAGGTAATATTCTTTTTTTCAGCAAGAAGGCAGGGTGGTGGGATGGGAAAATACATACATTGATCTGCAAATGAACAGACACTTTCATTCATTATATATGGATGATCAGCTGTGTTTCTCCAATTGTATATTAATTGCATTCATTTAAAATAAAGGAAATGTTTAAAAAAGAAATATCATGAAATGTCATTCAGCTTCAACGTGGTGTACACTGATGAAGTTGACTGGCATAGAAAAGAAAAGGCAGGGAAGAAACTACAAAATCTTACCTTTTAATGTATACATGTATGGGGATCATTTTCCAAGGAAGGAAATATAATATGGGAAGAGGAAATGATTTTTTAGGGAATATTTCTCCTTTAACTATTATAAAACTCACATGACACACATATTAACCAACTGAAACACTATTTCTATTTTACTTTGGCATAATCTTTAAAAGACTTTTAAAATTATACTTGAATCCACTCCTGGGGGTACATAGCCATTCAACAAAGTTTGCCATCTGTATTTACAATGCTCATCATCCCTACTTCAACCATATACATTTTCAAGGACAAAATCAATTATATATAAAAATAATCATCTCACATATTAAAGTGTATCTGTGTAAAGTACTCACTGTAATTTTGTGCTTAACAAATTAATATTTTCATATATCCTGTAATTTAATTTTCTTGAAGTTTTTTTTTCCTATGTAAAATAGCTCACAGGAAATATATACTGCTGTATAAGCAATAATCTCTGAGGCACAAGAAAAAACAAACAAGTGGTTTATATGTGCTCTCAGTATTAATGCAATAAAAATGGGAAGTATCTGCAATAAACCTGCATATATTACGAGAATAACAGCTATAAGTTTCCTTTCTTCCTTCAGGTTTTGTTAAAATGCTATCCATTTTATTAATAAATAAGTTTATGGCTCTATCTTGATGCATGGAGCAGAGTTGGCTGGCAGAATTTGCTAATTATTAAAAATGATTTGTTTAATTTCAGGGCTATCTATCATGTAGGTGAGTGTCTTATCAAATTTCTAGTTCCTACCTGTTTGACAACTACCTTTATTTGTTCTTGGAACATCCTAGGTTGAAAAATGATGTACTAATTTCATAGGATAATCTCTAACAGTGAAACTAACTTTAAGTTAATACACGCTTTCCTTGATGCTTACTGCTTCAGATTCCAGATTTTGCATGGTTTCGCATTGACCTGGGAGCCATTATTCTCTTTAAATAATGCAGATACATATTACTGTAGTGCACACAATGTTCTTCTACCTGTATTCTTGTAATTGATACTTTTACTGCTGCTGCCGTCTTTATAAACCACCACATCAAATTTGAAACATTATCAACAGAAGTATAATCTATAAATTCAGTGCTGCTATTTCAAATTCTTTAAAGATACTCAGTTGATCTCTTGTCCTCATTAATAAAAAAATCTTTCATAAAGTGACAATAAAAATATGTTTAAATAATTCAATTGAAACAACATGTTTTCTCAAAGTAACAAATCATATGATTGTTATAATATGGTACCATAGGGCCACACATGGCCACACATCCATTTTGCTGGAAGAATAAAAATATTTGTTAGAACTTCATCAGTGCACTCATTAATGATTCTTAATTATCTAAGTTTATATTTCATCTTTTCTAATAACATGCTAATAACCCACTTTATGTTTAAGTCATGTAGATAACTGAATGAAGAGATTTGACATCAACAGTAACAAACGTGATGTCAATTCTGACTTGGAACCGTTTAAGCTTTTCAATAATTTTTAAGCAATCCTTAACCAAATATATATTCTTCATAACCTCATCTTTCAAAACATTCACATCATAGATAAAATAAAGAGATGGGTTTTGTAATAGAACTTTGAGAAAATAAAATAGAATACAAAAGATAGTCTAAATAGTTCTTATGCATGTTGGGTATTTCAAAAAGTTCATCAGCTATGGATTGGTGACTAACAGAAAATTTTTTTTATCTATGATGTAAATATTAACATGGAAATCAGTCACTTATAGTCCTGCTTTTCTGTTTTCACAATGCCCTTTTTTAGAAATTTCCTTATAAAGTCACCATTTGACAGTAAATAATATGTTTTCTCTTCATAATTGTTGAATCCCTTAACAACTTTGTACCCCTTTCCCTGGTTTCATTACATATATGTATGTTGAACCACTGAGCAGCACAGAAAGAACTTTTCTTTGTTTCTTAGTTAAATAGTTCATGCTTTTAACAAATTTACCAGTTTTTAAGACCCCAATATCCTGTTTGCACATATTTTCAAAAGACTGTATAACTGTATTTAATTGGATGTTGGGGGTGGGGGTGGTAGATATGCTTGTCTTATGAAATGTAGAAACAGAATGCATATATCTTGGTACCTGCTTGTCAAAATCAGTCAAGAATTTTAATTTAAGAGTGAAAGAATGTAAATCTGTAATGGTACGGTCAAGATTCACTCTCTTAGAAGATATAAATGAGAAAACCCTCTTTAATAACTCTAATACATCTTCTTGAAACATCTTTGAGGAACAATTGTAAACTGGATTTCATTGGCATTATTCCTACCTGTCCACATATACTGTTTTGTGGGTGTTCTTCCATGAGGTTGCTTGTTCCACCATCCTGTAACTATCCTGCAGTGGCACTTGTATAACTTCCACTCATGTCCTGGCTCCTTATCCCTGATTCTGCTTCTGGGAATTATTTGTTGGTTGATAATTTCTTTTGGAATGACATCTTTGACTTGTATTCTATCAACCCTCTTAAGACCTGTTTGAGCATTGTTTTGAAGCTCTGTCAGCCTTGGAGAACATCTCAGTGGAGGCTTGGCAATATTGTTTGAAACTTCAAAAAAAGGTTAGTTACATTGTCGTTAGGTGTTTGATAATGTTTGAGGAGCAACTGATACACTTGCTATTGACTGGTCAGAAAAGGAGTTACTGACCACATTGCTATTGTGAGCCATTTCAGCTCTATAATCATCAATATCCTTAAGTTGCTTTTGTTTTTACATTTCCTTTGGATATCAGCTTATTTTTTTGTCCTGTCAATAAGTATTTAGACTTTTATTTCCATTTCTTCCTTACTTGAAGCCAGCCTAGGCGTTTCTGTTGTAGCATCATCATTATTTTTCAGTGTAGGAAGCTCAGGCTCACAATGTTTCTTTAATAAATGATCATATAGTAAGCAATCTGATGAATACATATTGCTGGTGGGTAACTTTGTGACTAATACTTCTTAGAAGGCAATTGCTTCTGTTGCATTCACTGAAAATTGTAACTCTCACTGTAACTTCTTAATTTTAACTAATCATGACCCCAGATTTTATGTAGCCATCGAAGTATAAAACAATGCTGGTATTCCTTCCATTATCTAAAAAAAAATTAAGCATCTTGCATGTTAAAGTGTGCCTCTAATAAACACTCAGTGCACTTTTGTGCTTAATGAAATTATCATTTTTATATAGCCTGCATTTGAGTTTTTCCTGTGTAGAGGAATTCATAGGAAATACATACTGCCACATAAGCAACAAATCCTGAGGCACAAATGAAAAAAAATGTGGCTTATGTGGCTTATGAGTCTTCTCAATATTAATAGAATAAATATTGGAAGTATCTGCAATGAGCCTATACATATTACAAGAATAACGCTTCTATGTCCTTATTCTTTGCTAAATGCTGTTTTTTATTTTATTTTAACTTCAGATATGACTAAATGAAGCTAGAGATAATGACAAACTAGTCTCTTTCTTATTTCTAGACTTGTCTAAGGAACTTTGACAGATTTGTCACAATAAACTTCTGACAACTGATAAAATGGAGATACACTGTGGAGAAGTAGTCATAGACATAAAGCAAAGAGAATGACACTAGCAGCTAGTTAATACTAGTAGCGAAAGGATCTGATTAGATAAAGATAACACTGAAATGGTTTGCTGTTAAGTAGCAATTAATATGCAGAGGGAATACAGTGCAGGAAAATAAGTGTGGACAAAGCTAAAATATATGTATGCTAACTAGGATGTCAAAAACTTAAACAATAGTGTTGTAGAGCTGTATTAAATGGGAAGGAGTAGTAGGATGGATAACATGATAAAGGGTAAGGCATTGGGGTGCTAAGACTAATTTATTGATTTATTTATTTACTGCCATTTGATTACAGGGAAAGTCTGACTGGGTAGGAGCCCATTTTCAGCAGATGCTCGGGAAGAAAATCTCCAAAATATTACAAAACATTTAAGAATAATAATTTTACAGTCTTTAAAAAATAATACAAATAAATGTAACGGAATATAAAAATATAAAGTAAGGGAAACAGAAGACAGGAGTGGATTAGTTAATGTCTAAGTTATTAAGATGGGGCTGTGAACATATAGCGTGGGAGAGTGTGGGGTTTTGGGGTCTGAACAGAAGTTAGTGTCAGGATAAGTCTGGGAAGTCAAGTTATTAGGTGTTATCTATATAGTTATTGAGATGCAAGTGCTAGACATGGCATACAGGGACACTGATTTACAGTAATTAAAAATGATAGTCCATTAAATTTAGGAAGAAAAAATCTGGGAACTTTACCTGTGATTTTTAAACATAATTTCCAGTCATTACCATGATTCTATTATGAATTTTTTAGTGCTTCTCTCTCTCTTTATATATATATATATATATATATATATATATATATATATATACACACACACATACATACACAAAATGAAAACATATTTTATGTAATAACACTAAATAAGCACAATGATTGCATTACAAGAAGTAAACATAACAAGAAATTCAGATTACGGTGAATACATACTTTAGTCTAAAATGACAAATCTCAAAAAAATACCTATGCTTTTCCAATAATCAGACAGCCCAAATTTGAGATTTACCAATATTTTCCCAGAAAAATGGAAAACCTATGTATGTGTTGATGTACGAAATTCAGCCCTTCTTTAGCATTCAAGTCCCACATGGAAAAGAGCAATAAATAAATAAATTTCCCAACATATCCTTGTTCTGCCCACCTGTGGGTTATTCATATGAAAATATAAGGTCTAGAAACTACCATGAGAATGTAAGGCTAGGCTTCTTAAAATCCTCAAAGATCAATAGATTAATAAGTACCTGTGAGACTATGAACCTACGAACGTATAGAGTAAGTTGGTGGAAGCATGAACTGTTAAGCAGGGAGGACAGAAAGTGAAGTATGTATAGAGAAAGATGGCAGAGATAGGAAGCAGGTATGATAATTGTGACATACATGTGATAACTAGGGTGTGGGAAGGAATGGGGATTGAGTAAAAGAGTATAAGAAAGACAAGGGTAGGGGGGGCTGATCATAGTGAGACTTCATCAATACTAGAATTGCCTAAAAATGAAATCTTCAGAGTTCCAGCACTATGGAAATAAAACGTAAGTAAGACTGTACAAAATAAAAAGAATCATATGGTTAGAAAGCTAAGCAGGAGTTTGCAAATGGGTGCAGCAAGGCATTCACCAGCAGAAGCTTTAAGAGGAGCTATGCAGAGGCAGAACATCAAGATCATCAGAACTGGAGACTCCAGTACATTTTTTGGGTTGGGGTTTGGCAGACAACCACTTTTGGCCACAGCGACTGAATTCCAAGCTTTTATTGTCAACCAACAACAGACTTTGCCAACAGGTTTAACACTTTCATCCAAACGCTATTAGGATTTCCTCAGAACAGGTTCCTATCAGCAGACCGAAGATGGATGTTTTCGAATGAGTCTTGGTCGAACTGACAAAACCGAAACTGCAAAATATCGAAGCGGCATGTAAGCGAATTCTTTCCCTGGGAAAGAATTTGCTTAGCTGCTTTGGTACTTTGCCATTTTCGACACTGTAGTGCGGTCTCAGCGTTGGTATATTTAAGTAGGGGGGTGTGGGGGGGGCAAAGGCCCCCACTTAATCTCATGTTTTAATGTGCTTTTTTTTTGTTCTGACAGTTTGGTTATGTAAGCTTTCGCTTACATGGGGTCAATTAATCACCATTTGCTTACCTAAGCATTCGGTGATCTAATATAGACCCCCTCAGAACAACCCCACACCCTTGTACTTAACAATCTTAATTACAGATTAATTAGCGACATCACAATAAAACCATTTAAAGACACAGTAAAAATACAATACAAAATACAATACAAAATTGTGTGCATTAAAATGTGTACCACAAGCCCTTTAAATAACTTGGGTATCTACCCTAAAATGTATTTCAATTTCAACAAAGAATAAATACTCACATTATCATTTATTCCTGGGAAATTAGTTGCATCCAGATGCAATTGTCACTTTAATTCACAAATGTCAAGATGCACATCTAAAACCCTGCCTTGCACATCCTTAACCAATTGTTGCAAAACAAAAAAACTAAAAACATGTCCCTGATGTGCAGAAATGTGTCTAGCCAAGGCACTAGTAGGCTTCCCTTTTCTAATATCTAATAAATTAATTAATTGTTTAAGTGTTTAAGTCAAAATGTGGTCTATATGGCTAAATGTGAGCACTGCCTGGCATTCTACATAGGAAAGACTTGTAGGCATTTCAAAGATAGGGTGTACAAGCATTTATTAGATATTAGAAAAGGGAAGCCTACTAATGCCTTGGCTAGACACATTTAAGGGGTTGGTACATTTATTCTCTTTATTACCTCTTTAGATACTCTTATCCTTTCTTAATTATTTAAAACAAATTATTTATGTGTGTGCCTGTGTATTTCAGCCCTTTTTCTTTTGTTATGGCTGAAAAACAACAGTCCCCTTTTAAAACTTCAAAAGGCACCACTGGTTTCAAAAGGTGCCAGAAGTGTCACGGTAAGATGCCAGACTCTGATGGGCATAGCTTATGTGTATACTTCCTTCATCTTCAGGAAGATTGTTCAATTTGTCACAGGTTCTGTACCCATACCCTTACTGAGAGGAAGAATAAACTTATCTTGAAGGGGCTCTTCAAATCTGATTTAGAAGAGGCCATTTCTGGATCTAGGACTGAAGCTAGCACATCTGCATTCTCTTCTTCTTCCTCTACCAAGAAAAGGCCATCTTCACTTTCTAGTTCATCTGAACCATCCAAGAAGGTCTCTAAGCTGACCTTGGTACTGAAGAGCTCTTCAACACCAGAAGGTCTATCTGGCTACACACCTAAAACTGTATCGGCGCTGACAAAGACTTCTTCAGTACCCTCAGTACCCTCAGTGCCGAAACAGTCTTAGCTGCCTTTCCTCCCTAGGACAAGATACTCACCAACCTTTGATCCTTTTAAAGACAGGCCACCAAGACCTTTTCTCAAAGTGAGACCTCCTAAGTCTCCTTCATCTGCTTCTATCTAATCTACTAAGAGTCTCTCAGAAGCAAACATTCTGAGACTGGTAGATCAGCTTCTGATAGTGAGGGGATTATCCTCAGTTCCTAGCCACACTGGCGTCAGAACCAGCCCATCTATGATACCTTCAATTCCTCTTCCTCCAACTCCTGTTGAGTCTTTGGAGCCCCCACTTCTGACACTCATAGCATCAACTTTCACGGTTCTTATAGCATCTTCTTCTCCAGTTCTGAGAGCTGCCTTGAACTCCTCTGAGTTTTCAGCACCAGAGTGCTCCCGTGGGTCGGGGCTCTCTGGTTGGGTCCATGGTGCATGGATTGGTTTCCTTAGTCTCAGAGCCATCCATGTCCCTTGGTGCTTCAGCCCTTGTTGCATTGACCCAGGCTTCTGCTTTGGGGTCTGCCTTCTCAGTGCAGGGTGTGACCCCAGTTCCAAAGGAGTCTATTTTGGTTCTTGGCTCCCATCCTTCTACGGGGGGGGGGGGTCAACCTTCCGAGTCATGGAGAAGGCCTTGTCGAAGGGGACTCACAGTCCTTGCCATCCATGTTGGAACAACTGTCTACATCCCCTAGAGCTGAGCTCCCATCTGACTCATCCCTGGGACAGAGAGCACAAAAGTCCCAGGTTGCATCCACTTTGGTGGTTTCCTTTTAGGACGATTCCCTGGATCATCCCCCCAAGGAAGTTCCTGCAAAGAGAAAGTGCAAGAGGAAGCACTTAGAATGTCCAGAAGAGTCTTTCACCAAAGATACTGATTTTGATGAAGGGGAACGTTCCCCTAGGTCACTCCCTGATGATGTTTCCTTTGGGGAGATCCTAGAAATCCTAAAACAGAGGGGTGGTTGGTCCTCCATCTAACCTTCCTTGGAGGAGTCGGTATACCTGTAGGCTTTATGTGCGCAGCGCTCTACTTCTTGGATCTCTCCACCTGCTGACAATCTCATTAAATTGATCATTCAGTGGGCATGGAATATGCCCAATGCCATTGAGCCGATCCCCAAAAAGCCTGATCATATCTTACCAGCTTTAAAGGATGATCCTTTAAAGGATGAGCCTCACTGGTACAAAAGAATATCTGTTGCTGCCATGGTGATAGCTGCGGCCATGAAAAGGGAATTTGCCAAGGAAAGTCCAACTATCTATCCTCCTAACAAGGAGTCTAGGACTTTGGATAGATTTGGGAAGCATGTTTATGCTTCAATGACCTTCACTCTCAGGCCCTTGAATTATATGGCACACTTCACTAGACTACAGAGGGATCTGAACAAGGAGATCTCAGATACCCTCAAAGGAGCAGTGGCTGAAGGAGTATGGCATAAAGTCACCTCTCAGCTAGTAACTCTTGATGCAATTTCTAACTCATCCATGAGGCTTATTGCTCATGCAGCTGAAGAGACTTCCAGAGCAGTGGGGTTCAGGCATAGCCATTAGAAGGCATTCCTGGATATGCTTGTGCAACTTTGCAGTGCCATTCAAAGTGTCATTCGTCAATGCTCCGTTTGATGGATCCACCCTTTGTGTTCCTAAGGCTAAAGACACTTTAGCCAGATGTGAAAAGGAAGGTAAGACCCTTTCTGCCATAGGCATATGTTTCTCCACTCCTCAGAGGCATTACTCCAGGAATCAAAGAAGTGGGAGACTATGGTTTAAAAAAATTCAAAGGACCTTTCCAGGATTCACATGGTGAAGACTTTCCCCAGGTCAGAGGGGGAAATAACAGAAGATGCCACCCCAGAGGCAGAAATGGTTTGCAAAACCAGGGGTCAGAGAATCTTTCTCTGGTACTTCTACCAGCACCCCTGAATGTGTGCTCGATTGCCCTCCTCTGGAGGCAGTCAGGGGCTAACTCTGTCTGCACCAATCTGCCTGGCAAACATTAACTACAGACAGATGGGTGCAGGGATAATATCCAGAGGTTACAAAATACAATTATCAGTTCTACCATCAACCCAGAAGAAACTCCCAGACATACCACCCAGTCACAGGGAAGCAGCAGCTTTAGAAATTCAAAGACTGCTAGACAAAAGAGTCATCCAAAAAGTCCAATCAGACCAAACAGGATCAGGTTTTTACTCAAGGATCTTTTTAGTGCCCAAAAAAACAGGTGACTGGAGACCCATCTTGGATCTCAGCCAATTCAACAAGGCAGTTCAACAAACCAAATTCCTGATGGTCTTGGTACAGTCAATACTTCCATTCTTGGAAAAAGGTGATTGGATGTCCACTGTAGACCTTCAGGATACATATTACCATATAAAAATGGACAAAAGCTCCAGGAGGTATCTACGCTTCCAGCTGGGAGCCAGGAATTTCCAATTCAGAGTGCTGCCCTTTGCTCTCACCACAGCCCCCAGGCTGCTCACCAAATGCATGGCAGTAGTGGTAGCTCATCTCAGACTGCTAGGATTTTGAGCATTTCCTTACCTCAATGACTGGCTCCTTACTGCTACCACCAGGCATCATATAGAATGGGCAAGAGACTACACTCTACACTTGTGTATGTCTCTGGGTATAACCATAAATTTCAAGAAAAGAAGCTTGCAACCAGCTTAGTAATTAGAGTTTATTGAAGCCCATTTATAACACTGTTTCAGGAATAGTAGTCTGGTACATCAACAAACAAGGGGGAACCAAATTTTACCCATTGTGTCGAGAAGCCCTCAGAGTTTGGCAATGGGTGATTTCTTCCAACCACTTTCTCAAAGCAATGCACATTCCAGGGAGCTCCACTGTGATAGCAGACAAAATGAGCAAAACCATTCTCATGCCTCATGAGTGATCTCTAAATCCTGTGGTGGCAAATGAGATTTTTTTTGTCACTGGGGCCAACCTTGCTGCAACCTTTTTGCATCCCCCCTAAACAAGTGCAGCCCCCTGGTCTCCTCTATGCCATTCCCCTGACTCCCTTGATATCCCAGTTTCTAAAGAAAGCCAAAAGGTCGGAGAACTCAATAATACTCATTGCTCCCTCCTGGCCTTGATAAGTTTAGTTTCCCTTCCTTTGGCCTCATCTTCTTCAGAAACCATGGATTCTAGACCCAGCTCCAGATCTTCTGTCTCATCTGGAGGGTATGGTTAATCTGAATCTCCAACATCTCAAGCTCACTGTGTGGCTTCTCTAATTCCCATGATTGCCAGGCATCCTTCCCTTTCTTCTCCTTTCCAGCAAATTATTGTCACTCATCATAAACCTTCTACTAGGAAGCTGTATCAATGTAAATGGGAAAAATTTGCTAACTGACCCCTTGAAAGTGGACTAGACCCTTATACCAGTCCTGTTCATCAGGTATTAGATTTCCTGGCTACCCTTTACCAATCTGGTTCCTCTGCTTCAACAATTAAAGTTCATCTAGCACAATTTCCAACTTTCATATGTTTTTTAATGGTGCATCTCTAATGTCACACAAACTTTGTAAAGCATTTTTAAAGTGTTTCCTAATGTTAAGACATCCAGTTAATGAACCCATTCTAACTTTAGTTCTTCAGGGCCTTACTATGAATCCTGTTGAACCATCAGTGACTTGTGACTTTATTTGTCTTGGTGGCTATTACATCTGCCAGAAGAGTATCTGAGCTGCAGGCCTTATCCTGCAAATCTCCCTATTTAATATTTCACAACAACAGGGTTGCCCTTAGGACAAGTCCAACCTTTTTACCAAAGGTTGTTTCGCAATCTAACATTATCCAAATTCTACAATTGCAACCCTTCTTCCCTAATTTTTCTAACAAAAGGGAGTATGCCCTTCACTCACTAGATGTCCATGGACAGTTACATATCTATCTTCACAGAACAAAATATTTTAGAAAATATAAGCAATTATTTGTGGCATTCTCCTCTCTTTCATTAGGTAATCCTGTTTCAAAGGTTACCTTGGCCACATGGCTTAGAGATTGCATAACTTCCATCTGTAATTCTAGAGGACTTCAACTTTTTTTATTTTATTTTGCATGTGTTAACTAGGTAGAGTCCAGCTGGGCAAGTAGCCTGTTTTCAGCAGCCCATTCAATGAGAACAATGGCAACTTCTGCAGTTTTTCATGCCAGAACATCTTTGGATGATATCTGTGCAGCAGCCACTTGGTTTACTCCTCATACCTTTATCACTCATTACAAATTGGATCAGGTCTCGAGAGGACAGGCATGATTCAGCTTGATGGTGCTTAGAAATATTCTTCCGTGAGACATCCCAAGACTAAAGTAGCTGGGAACTCTGTCTCACTATCAAGGATTTAGTGAAGATTGACAACATCAGATAAAGAAGTTATGTCCTACCACAACTTTCCATTTGTGTTGTTGATCTTCACTAATCCTTGACATCCCCACCCTCCTTCCCCCAACCTGAGATTCTTAGTGGACCAGATTTTCCATAGCTAGCTTCATATAAAGGACACATATCTGGTCTCGGACTATTATATCTATTATTTAACTATAAATTCTGCCTGTCTGTCTAATACTACGTTGGGCAAACTCAATCTTAGGTCATTTTCAAGAGGAGCACTATGGCTGGCTCGAAAGTTTGGAAGGTGCGAGCTAGAATAAATGGCTTAGTCAGTTCTGAGACTCGGAACCAAGCCCACTGTCAAGGATTAGTGAAGATCAACAACACAGATGGAATGTTATAGTAAGATATAACTTCTTTTTCTCCTTTTACGTTTAAATTTCACCATCTGTAAATCCTCTCCTACACCATCTCCAAACTTTTATTGCTTTTTATTGTCTTTTTTCATTGCTTCATGTGTTTCGTATTCTGTTACTATCTGGGCACACTTCATTGTTCTCACATTCAGTAGATATTTTTTCACAATGATTTCTATAACATCCTAAAAACACCAATTTTCACAAAACACTTTTTATATTCAGTTTTTAAATGCCCCCAAAACTTCTACATTCGAAATAATGCTTGATTTTCCAGCATATTAAAATATCTTTCTCTCTCTCTGTCTCTCCCTTAAATGAACAATTGATTGTCCAGTTGCTGTAAGTGCTCTTTTGGGTGAATTTTAAAATAACAATGCTGTCCTTTCTCTCAGTTCAACATCCCAATTTGCATGTTGCTTTAGAGCATGAGAAAATCTTGTCCCATTATTTCATCAGCTCAGGTTTAATGCTCATTTCTGTCACACCATCATTTCTAGTTAAGACCTATATTGTTTATGTTCAATTTAATGTTAATGGGAATGTGGAAAATTACCCACAGCTCTGAGTATATTTTAGCTCCAACAATCCAATGTATCAATAATACATCAACTTCCAAACTCAAGTCCAAACTTATTTTATTTAAAAATACATGAGATCCATCATGTTTCAGACAGTGTATTCTTTCTTAGAACCATACTCTGTCTGGGAAATTATCTTCAGTATTTCATAATGAATATCCAAAACGCTCCTCCTCTGAACCTCTTTCTGCTCTACCACTTCATTTCTAACAACTTTGGTCTTACCACAAAAATGTATCCACTCTTCTGACATAGAATTTGCGAGCAAACAATGCTTTACCTGCTGTCTACTCTGGAGTCATTACTTTCTCTTTCAGCCCACCATTGTTAGTCACCCGATTGGGAAGATACTGTTTTCTCATGGGTAAATTAAGTACTGGTTTTATTCATAATTTTTGAACAGGTTCAGTCAAAAATTTCAATCTCTGGTTTGGGAACATTATATATTCTTTTCAAGTTGTATGTCAGCAAGCCGCTTCTACATGCCCCAATCTCACTGGTAGAAGGGAACATTTCATAATATGTTTCCACAGTTATGACAGAGGCACCCTCCCAGAAACATGTGCTCTGACAGCTCAGGAAAAAGCAGAGGAACTTCCTTAGCATGTAAATAATATGTTCCATAATCCAATAAAAATAATTATTTGGATATGTACTGAAAATAGCCTGCAGACCAAGTGAGACCAACCTGGTCAACAAAGTATAGATAAATAAATACATTCCTACATACATAAAGCAACATATATATATCTATAGAGACACGTCATACTAAGGACCGAGTGCTAGATTTCTGAAAAGTTAGCAAAGTATGGCATTAGAAAGTGTTCTGGGATGAGAAGTATAAGAAAGAATCAGAAGTACTACCAAAGAGGTGACAAACCATTTGCAAAGCAAATCAACACAACTAAATTGCATGAAAAGCTGTTGCATTTTTTTTAAAGAACTGTCAATGGAGAATTACAGGTAAAAAGGAAAAGTAAGGAATTGTTATGAAACACAAGGTGACGGGAAGAAAGGAAATGCCAGGTCAAGCGGGAGAAAGCAGGAATGCAAATGGAATAGTGAAGGTAGGTACAAACAGAAAATATAGTAAGTTATGGATGGAAGTGACCTAAAACAAACCTTTTGCTGGTGCATTATGATGCAAAATAAATATATAAACAGAAATTTGTTAACAAAAAATGAAGGATTACTAAAAGCGTGAAACTGTTAAAGTGAGGTAATCAACAAGTATCTCTGTTTGATATTCACAAAATAGGATTTACTTAAACTAAACAAGAGAAATGTGACTCATAACTGTAAAAAACAAAAAAGTGACTCTGCCAGTCAATACAACTAGAACCAAACACAAGACTGACTCATAACTGTCCATTCACAGAGGAACTCATTCTCGGTGAACTCTTAAAGTACAGTTGGACAAAATAATAGGCTCCAGTTGGATCCAAAATGAGCACAGAACTGGGAATACATCTGACCCCTCTTTAAAACATGGGAAGTGAAGTAGCACCTAAGAAATAGAAGCATAAAGCTGTCACTCCACTTCTCAAATGTGAGAACAGGGATACACAGAAGACTATAGATCTGCTATCTTGACTTAAGAAATTCAAAAAGGATAGGATATCTTATAATATATATGATAATGGAATAGTTACAGCCCACTATAGCATAGTATCCAAGATAGTATAGATTTAGAACAGAAAGTATTATGTCAGATGTAGCTAACATATATATATATATATATATATATATATATATATATATATATATATATATATATATCTATATATATATATATATACACACACAGAGATAGAGAGAAAGGTAAAGACAGAAGGGCAATCCGTATCTAATAGCTAGGGCAAGAACAAAGGTGTCAAGGGAAAAGGTAGTGAGAGGAATGAGGGACTAAGACATTACAAAAAAGACATTTATAGAAGTCAGTTCAGTGTTGAGTAAAGACTCTGAGGAGTTTCAGGGAGCAAGAATTCAGAGTTAAAGTACAAAGTCATGTGTAAAGGTAAATACCCCTGAGAATACAACAGAGAAAACAGCAGGTGAACACTGCAAATGATTACAAAAGCTTCAGTGGACTAATTGCATAATACAGTACTAATAAAAGCTGATGAACACATAGCCATAGTACACAGTGCAGTCAAATGAGTTCAGCAGCTATTAAGAAAAATATGAAATTTGATGTAGAACACAGAGATTTAAAAAGCAATGTATTAGCAAAGCAGCTGAGGTCTCATAATAAAATGTTTCTGGCTACTGTTTGAATTTCATTTTAAAAGCAAAGTTTATTTATTTAGTTTACCAATGGAGATTTACTTTTATAATACTGATACAAATACTTAAAAATATGGTAAATTTACAGTGTTAACAATGATTTTAAGTCATAAAGTGACAAATAGTTTGACTGCCAATGGTAAAAAGGAGTGGAAATGTGGGGATTTTTTAAAAGACTGCATATGTTTATATGGATGTCATACCGCTCAACGTTGCTCATAAATTCAGGTGAAAGATGGATATAATGGGAGGACAGTGGTGCAAAATCAGGGACAGTTATTAAATATTACTGTAATTAACTTAAAAAAACAGGTTTTGCATCAACATGCATTGTTTTGAAAAATAGAAACTACAAAACATTAATGTCTGGCTTTACTGACCAACTGTAATCCTCAGTGTATCAAAAGTTTTATGAAGGTCAGGTCAAAAGTATGAGGCAAAATCAGGGATGCTCTGCAAAATTCTACGCAGCAGAGAGGTTTAGTGGATGTCTTTTTCAAGAGAATAAAGAAAAGAAGCAAAAAATGTAATTCAAACAGAATTATGGATATTAAATGTGGAGTCAGGGAAGATAGAAGACATTTCTGTGAATAGTCATTATACTGAATATGTACAAATTATGATTACAGTTCATAAATTAAGTAAGGTGAAAGGTGAAGCCTGTCAGTTGTATGAGCACTTTTACTGTGAGTGCTGATACAACAAAGTCATTTCACCGAAGGTCACTTTACCCCACTGTTGTCTGATCATGGAGTAGATATTTATAGGCTTGGGGAAGGTAGGGATAACATTGGGGAGCGAAGGAGGGGATTACACGTGCAAAAAATAATTTGACATTCACTGAAAGAGGTTTTCAGTAACAATGTAATGGTGCTGTCACTCACTGAAAGTTCCTTTGGTGACTTAATATAATTAAAAAAAAGATAAATCACTTATGAAACTGATGACAGAATGAAGACATTTTCTGTAAGAAAATCTGACAAAAATATTCATTAAATTAATTTCCTTTTTTGTCAGATTACAGTAGTAAGTGAACTAAGTAAGCAGTTAATGTGTTTCATAATTATTGTAGAATTGTTTAATTTGATGGATGAGAGATTATAATGGATTAGTATTAGCCCATAAAGTCTATATGGATGAAAAATTCTGAGTGCCCCTTAACATGGAAGTTTATAAATGTACTATAAATCATAGACATAGTATAAACTTTTGCATTGATAATCATCATCTTCTTTTGGCTGTTCCCGTTTGGGGTCACCACAGCAGATCCTCTGTTTCCATTTTTCCTGTCCTCTCTCACCACATCCATAAACCTTATCTTAGGCCTTCCTCTTTTCCTGTTACCTAACAGCTTCATCCTTAGCATCTTTTTTCCCAATATACTCAGCATCCCTCCTCAGCACATGTCCAAACCAACGTATTCTTGCCTCTTTGGCTTTGTCTCCAAACCTTCCAACCTGGGCTGACCCTCTAATATACTTATTCCTAATCCTGTCCACCCTCATCACACCCAGTGCAAATCTTAACATCTTTAACTCTGCCACATCTAGTGCTAACTCCTGCCTTTTTGTCAATGCCACTGTCTCCAACCCATATAACATAGCTGGTCTCACTACCCTCTTGTAGACCTTCCCTTTCACTCTTCCTGGCACTCGTCTGTCACAAATCACTCCTGACACTCTTGTCCACCCACTCCATCCTGCCTGCACCCTCTTCTTCACCTTTCTTCCACACTCACCATTACTCTGAACTATTGATACCAAGTATTTAAACTCATCCACCTTTGCCACCTCTACTCCTTGCATCCTCACCATCCCTCTATCCTCCCTCTCATTCACACACATATATTCTGTCTTAGTCCTGCTGACCTTCATTCCTCTTCTCTCTAGATTATACCTCCATTTCTTCAGGGTTTCCGCCACCTGTTTCTTACTCTCACTACAGATCACAATGTCATCTGCAAACATCATAGTCCACGGGGACTCCTGTCTGATCTTGTCGGTCAACCTGTCCATCACCATTGCAAATAAGAAAGGGCTCAGAGCTGATCCTTGATGTAATCCCACCTCCATCATAAACGCATCCGTCACTCCCACCGCAGACCTCACACTACCCTCGTACATATCCTCTACCACTCTTACATACTTCTCTGACACTCCCGACTTCCTCATACAATACCACAACTCCTCTCAAGTCACCCTGTCATATGCTTTCTCTAAGTCTACAAAAGCACAATGCAACTCCTTCTGACCTTCTCTGTACTTCTCCATCAACACTGTCAGAGCAAATATCGCATAGTGCTCTTTCCCGGCATGAAACCATAATGCTGATTACTAATCATCATATCCCTTCTTAACCTAGCTTCCACTACTCTTTCCCATAACTTCATGCTTTGACTGATCACTTTAATCCCTCTGTAGTTACTACAGCTCTGCACATCACCCTTATTCTTAAAAATTGGTACCAAAACCCTTTTTCTCCATTCTTCAGGCATCCACTCACTTTCCAAGATTTCATTAAACAATCTGGTAAGAAACTCCACTGCCATTTTACCTAAACACCTCCATGCTTCCACAGGTATGTCATCTGGACCAACAGCCTTTCCATTCTTCATCTTCTTCATAGCTATCCTTACTTCCTCCTTGCTAATCCATTGCACATCATGATTCACTATCCCCACATCATCCAACCTTCTCTCCCTCTCATTCTCTTCAATCATCAACCCCTCAAAGTACTTTTTCCATCTGCTCAACACACTTTCCTTGCTTGTGAGTATGTTTCCCTCATTATCCTTTATCACCTTTACCTGCTGCACATCTTTCCTAGCTCGGTCCCTCTGTCTAGCCAATCAGTACAGGTCCTTTTCTCCCTCCTTAGTGTCCAACCTTTAATACAACTCTTCATATGCCTTATCCTTAGCCTTTGTCACCTCTCTCTTTGCCATGCACCTCATCTCCTTATACTCCTGTCTACTTTCTTCATCTCTCTGACAATCCAACTTTTTCTTTGCAAACCTCTTTCTCTGTATCCTCTCCTGTACTTCCTCATTCCACCACCATGTCTCATTGTCATCCTTCCTCTGTCCAGATGTCATACCAAGCACCTTTCTAGCTGTCTCCCTTACTAGCTCTGCTGTAGTTACCCAGCTATTTGGTAACTCTTCAATGCCACCCAGTGCCTGTCTTAACTCTTGCCTGAACTCCACCTCACAATTACCCTTTTTCAATTTCCACCATTTGATCCTTGGTGCTGCCCTTATACCCCTCCTCCTCTTCTTGATCACCAACTTCATCCTACAAACCACCATCCTATGCTGCCTAACTACACTTTCCCCGGTCACCACTTTACAGTCTCCAATCTCCTTCAAACTGGCCCTCCTACATAAGATATAATCCACCTGTGTGTATCTTCCTCCACTCTTGTATGTCACCCTATGCTCCTCCCTCTTGTTAAAATACTTATTCACCACAGCCATGCCCATCATTTTTGCAAAATCTACTACCATCTGACCTTCTGCATTCCTTTGCTTAACACCATACCTACCCATCCCTTCCTCATCCCCTGTCATCTCTTCACCAACATGCCCATTGAAATCTGCTCCAATCACCACTCTCTCACCCTTGGGTACAGTCATCACCATTTCATCCAGCTCACTCCAAAATTTTCCTTTCTCATCCATCGCACACCCAACTTGTGGAGCATATACACTAACAACATTCATCATTACACCATCAAATTCCAACTTCATAAACATCACTCTATCTGACACTCTTTTCACCTCCAAAATGCTCTTAGCATACTGTTCTTTCAGGATAACTCCTACGCCATTTCTCCTCCCATCCACACCATGATAAAACAATTTGAACCCACCTCTGATACACCTAGCCTTACTCCCCTTCCATCTAGTCTTTTCCACATACAATATACCAACCTTCCTTCTGTCCATTATATCAGCTAGCTCTCTCCCTATACCAGTCATACTGTCAACATTCAAAGTTCCGACCCTCATTACCACAGTCCTAGCCTTTTTCCTCTCTTCCTGCCTTCGGACTTGCCTTCCACCTCTTCTCCTCCTTCGGCCAACAGTAGCCCAATTTCTGCCAGCACCCTGTTGGCTAGCAGTACTGGTGGCAGTCGTTGTTAACCCAGGCCTCGACCGATCTGGTATGTAAATATTTACTACTGTCCGCATGAATAATTTCACAAAGTTTTACGCTGGATGCCCTTCCTGACGCAACCCTCCCCATTTATCCAGGCTTGGGACTGGCACAAAGAAATGCACTGGCTTGTGCATCCCCAGTGGCTGGGTTGAACTTTTGCACTGATAATAATAAGTCAAAAATTAAGGGATCTGTTTATATCACAAAAGATTATCTGAGAATTTGACAACCTTTCTAATTTCTAGACAGTAAGGCTAACAGTAACATCTGTAATCTCAATTTTAAGAGTCCATGTTCCTTAATGGACTTTTGGCCTGAATTCTACACCTAAATTTATAAATTTATGGTTACTGAAATGTGCTGCAAAAACTTTGTCTAAAGAGGAAATATGGATTGTCGGGATGAACAATACACCTGAGACTCGGAAAGAATTAAATACTTTAATAATATTATGGTGTAATTGTTGAACTGAGGAAACCATTCATGGTACCATTGTTTAAAAATCTGATAAACAATTGTGAAACTGCAGTCCTGTGAGTTTGCATTCACTGACATTTAATACAATGAAAAAGATTTTAAAGAGCAGGTTGAACTTTTCGTAAATAATGATTTAAGATAAGTAAATCAACATGGGTATCTGTAAGGGAGAGCTACTCAGATTAATGTAAACTGCTTTATATCAGTGTAACTCTGGATATGGACAGGCATAAACCAATGGATGGGATGTTTTTACAGACTACAAATCTTTTCTGTTTGGTATCACATGAGGCTAGTCAGGAACTTACTGTACAGGGATGTGTAGAATAAAGGTATGGTACTAAAAGGATGATTGAAGCCTGGGATCCATTTCTGTTTCTCAATGCCAAAAATGCTAACCTCCCTGACCCTACTGATCTTAACTTGAACAGACGTAATATAGCTAACCTGAAATACTTATGTAGGTGGGTTTCTGTCCTGCACTCATGATGCCTCTGCTCCAAAACCCCTTATCTCTAAATATTCTATCTCTGATGTCAACCCAGCTCAGGAAAAAAAAAGAAAATCAATGTCTGCCTTTTCTCTGAGGTGGTATGACCTTGAAGGCAGCATATTCAGAGATTTGGGGTTTGAGGACAGAACCTCCTAATTAGGGGGAGTGGACCCTTCTTCCAAAAAATGATTTTTACAATAATAATGTGGATTGTATCAACATACCAGGTGGTGATATACTGTTCTGCAGCATGTTCAGTGTAGTATAACAGCTGTCAGAAATCCAAAGTAGACCTGAAAAGTAAGGATGAGATCTCCTGTGAATAATCCAAAAAAGGAGGCATATGGAAATGAGTTATCAAGGATCAGTGTTAAGACCTGTACTTTTCTATCTGTGGATTTATGATGTTATAATATAAAAAAGTGTTAATTTTTGTGAAAGATTCTAAGATCGTAGGATTAATATTTGATGATACCAACCTCCACAGAAAGCTCATTCGTCCCTGCATTTCCCTCCCTGCTACCTTGCCAGGCACATGCATCTAGTGCTGTGAAGAAAATGGAAAAAAGTCAAATTATCCCTATTGGCTGCCTAAATTATAACCCCTCTTAGTTGCCTTTTAGCTGGCGAAGTTAATCAGACCTCTCAATTGTTCCTATTTTGGAGGATTATTCTTATTTTCAGGCCCAATTTACCCTGCACATGTTGGACCTGTTTTTGGAAGCATGTCCCTATTTTCAGGCTTGACTTACCCCTTCACACAATTTTCTGAATCCTCTTCATCACGAGTGAAATACTGAAGCTGTCTAATTCACAGAAAACTATGTCACATGACCAACATACTAGTGGAGCCAATAATTTAAAGAAAAAGGACACATATCTTACATATTTTCTAGAAGCAAAAATAAATTACTTTGTGGGGTAGAATTTTGCAATACAGTCAATTGAAGTCTAGATGTTTCTCTTTGGTAATGTGCTTACATTATTTCCATCTCTTATGCTACTCTGTTTTTTAAACGTGTTTCTGAGTAATATCCCACATTCCTATTGGAAGCAGTTAGAGTTATATACTATTTGGTATAGATGTCCTAGCTTTTCAAGGAGCCTTGTTCCTATTTGCAATGTGTGGTGGGAGATTGGTATAATGGTTAAGGTGTTTACCTTATAGACACAAGGTGCAGGGTTTGATTCTGATATGGGATAATTGACTAGGCTTAAAATGGCCCACAAGGGCAGTTGGCCTAGTACTAATCTATGAACCTATGTCTGTAGGTTGAGAGATATGAAGGGAATTAATGGACTGAGTGACCTATAAAGTGCCTTATGGTCAGCAAGCAGTGGGGCAAAATATCCAAAAATAATATATATATATATATATATATATATATATGTGTGTGTGTGTGTGTGTGTGTGTGTGTGTGTGTGTACACTTAAGGAAGGCCAAAGTTGTGCATCTGCATTTTGCAGCATTATTAATCAGTGATCAGTGCAGAAAGATCTTCTTTGCAGAAGACGCAATCCAGCTACCTCACTGAGACACATCCCCCCCTCCCACAGGGATACTGTGGCTCTGGTTAGTACCAATACTTTATAAGAAGAACTGACTTTTGCTTTTCTGATAAATAATTTTACACATCATCAATCCCATCACCAATGCCAAAAGACGTGTGCTGCTTCTATCCCTCTATTTTTACATTGTTTACTAAGAAAGAAATTGTGAATTTCTGACAATGAATAAAGGCAGTGGGGCTGTTAACCTAGGCAGAAATTGATAATTCTTCCACTTCTGATTCATCTGTGCTATTTATTCTTCAGAAGTCATTGGTACCTGTTGAAACCACTGCAAAAGGTGCATCACTTGTATTCACAGATATGACTGCACACTTGCTGTATAGATTTTATTATAAAGTTTAAATCTAAACCCATATGGTGACATTCCTACTTCAACAAACTGTATAGCAAAATGTAAAATTTGGTAAAATTATTTAAACTGTATTTGTTTTTACTATTATTTTTAAAGACTGGAAAATTATTGCTCTTAAAATTTGTTGTAGTACTTCAGAGCATTTTCCCTAGGCCTCCACTGAAAATGGGCTCCTATCCAGTTGGACTTTCCAGTAATCAAATGTCAATAAATGAAGAACAAATCAATAAATAAAAGCTCCTGGACATCTATAAAATATCTCCAAATGGTAAGTAAGCTCCACAAGCTCACCATTAAGAAATGCAAGGCCAACCACAAACTTATGATTGCAGCTAATTCAGGAGACTGCCGTAATACCTTAATCAGCTATATTATGAAATATAGGCGTAACCAACATTTCTGTACTGAACTTACTTCCTTCTCTGACATCAAGAATATTGTTAATTGCCTTGCTGACAAAATATTTTCCAGCTTCACCTCCAAACCCCTTCTACCTCTACTCCTCTCTCACATTTGCTAATGAAATTACTATCGTAGGTTCATAGGTTCATAGGTGTGTACTAGGCTAATGGCACTGGAGGCTTTACAAGCCTAGCCCATAGAATTGCCCTGGCATTGTGCTGCCCGACGTTAGTTCCCAGTGCCTCTATCAAGTAGAGCCATTGGAGTGATTCCCAGAGTGAAATTTCTACTTCCCATCCATTCATCAAGATTTCTCTTGAAGAGGGCCAGTGAGATGCTCTTTTTCACATGTATGGGAAAGTATATTCCAGAGCATGGGCAGTCTCTGGGTTATGAACCTGTCCCTCCAGCATGTTCTGTTGATTGTGGTAATTAGATTGAGGTATCTAGAGCGTGTGATGCAGAGAGATTGGGATTTCTTTAGATGTAGCATTACTAACAGAGCTGAGTCAGACATGGCTTGTTAAGTCAAGCAGAGATCGCCTCTTAGTTGATGATATGAGACAGAGAATAGCTGGAGCTTTTTGAGTCTGTCCATGTAGAACATGTGTTTAAGGCCTAGGATCCTCTTTGTGAGGTACTTTTGTAGCCTTTCCAGCTATTGCATGTGTCTAATGAGGTACTTGGCAAATGGGGCATTATACTCGATGACTGGCCTAATGAGGGAAGAGTAGAGAGAGATGATGACCTCTTTCTTCCTGGATGCAAAACCCTTGGTAATGAGATGTGCCACATAAAAGGACTTTCTGTCTGCAGTGGCAATGTAGTGGTCGAAGGAGAAGCTGCTGTCAACCTGTGCACCCAGATCTTTTATAATGCCTTCAGTGTTCAGTGGGCTCCCATCGATGTGGTAATTAGTGGGAACTGAGTTTTTCCCAAAGGGGATGATAAAGTATTTTTTGGCATTAAGCTTAAGGCCTTGGTTTAGACACTAGTCATTGGTCTCAGTGAGGCCTTTCTGTAGGATGTCTACATTACCTGGAGAGTTAATAATGGCTCCCAGTTTGCAGCAATTTTCAAACTTGATCAGCCAGAGTCCCTCCATGATGGTCTGGACTTCTGAGAAGTAGATACCAAACAAGAAAGGACCCAGGACCAATCCCTGTGGGACTCCACTCGCGACTGGTTGGCAGTCTGACTTGGAGTCCACTATTTTCACACTGTGGGTTCTATCTGTGAGCCAATTTGCAACCCACCTAGTGATATAGGGGTTAATGCCTAGTTTGGTGAGTTTATCCATAATTCCTGAGTGGGGAATAGTATCAAAGGTCTTGGCCAGATCGAGGTAGGCTGTATGAACTGCCTTGCCCTCATCCACAGCTCTGGTGACTGACTCAAAGAAGTCAAGCAGGTTGAGCAGGCATGATCTACCTTTCACAAAACTAAATTGCTTGAGATCTAGAGTTTGGAGATTCCCTATATCCTTGTTAATTAGGTCTATGATGATGTGCTCCATAGCCTTACATATCAGGCTTGTCAGGCTAATGGGGCGATAATTCCCAGGGTCTATAGTAGCTCCCCCTTTATGGATAGGGTTGACTGTAGCAGTGTGCCATTTGGTAGGGACAAAGCCTGAGGTGAGGCTGTGATTGAACAGGGCACACAGATGTGATGCCACTTCACTTTGTAGTTCATGTAGAACACATTCAGGGATATTGTTAGGTCCCATGGAAGCTGTTTTTCCTGGCTTTGGACAATACATCTTTAACATGTGCTGCAGTAATGCTGGGTTCCTGGCATTCCTTCAGTACTGTGATTGGTCCTTTGGGGGGGAGGGGTAAAGTTGGCACTGAATGTTGTATGTTGCCAGTATTTGTTGGCTCAGTATAGGAGGTACCATTATGCAGTAATGCAGAGCAAACCTAGGTATTGCTGTGGAGATTCTTGATATAACTATAGAAGGCTTTGTGGTTGTTTTTATTGTCTGCCACAATTCTGCCTTCATAGCTGGCTTTAGAGGTTTTGATGAGGGATCTCAACTTTTTGTTGAGGCTAATAAGGGAGTTTTTCTAGTCTTGAGACTTCACCTTTTTCTGCAACAGTTTCTTCCTTCTGTTGTAGATTTTATTAATGGCAGGTGCCCACTAGATTGGCTTCCTTTTCTTGGAGGAGAGCATCTTGGCTCTGTTGCGTATGGCTAGCTCCATGCATTTATGTACATGTATGATTTGGCAGTCATGCATCTATTTTCCATTGATATGGGTGCCGTGAAGTTAGCCACCTCTATTTTTAGGAGCCCAAAGTCAGCTTTGGAGAAGTTTTTCATGGTGGTTACCTTTGGCAGGGGGTGTGGGTGAGATGTGGGTTTCCATAGTGACTAGTTTGTGGTCGGATCTAACCAGGGAGGAATTGACTATTGGTGTAGAGCAACGGTCACTCATGTTTTTAATAACCAGGTTAAGGATGTTGCATTCTCTAGTGGGGGTAAGAATGAGCTGGTCCAGGGCATTGGAATTGATGAATTCCAGGAAGCGTTGGGCCAGTGTATTGGTGCATGAGTAGTTTTCCCAGCTGATGAAGGGGTATTTGAAGTAACCTAATATGAGAGTGTTGTCTTGGACCCTAATAGTTTCCAGGGTACTTAAGAACATGGAATGAGAGTCTTAGGACATGGTTGGGGACCTATATCAGGCTACAACCTGAATCGCCATCTTACCAGTGTTAGTTGCACCTGAAGTATCTCAGATGCATTATGCTGGGCTGCTAGTCTCGATGTGTGCATATCCTTTATGGATATGGAGACATCACTGCCTTTGGAGCTTCGGTCCATGTTCTGGGGCCAAAAGGTGTGGAATGAGTTATAGCCTTGTTGTGTAGGCGTGCTTTCTGCTGCTTTAAACCAAGTCTTCGTTACAGCACAAATGTCGATGTTCTCCATTTTGAGGGGTGCTTTGAGCAAGTGCATCTTGAGATTTAGATTTATACTGTTGAGCAGCATGACCCTCAGATTGCATTTATTTATAGCTGTTATGGTGGTAAGTTGGACTTTGGAACATCGCCTAAAAATACACTATAGGGGTGGCAAGAGCCTTAGCCAGTATCCGGAAACCCAGGGGTGACAGATGCAGGCCATCTCTGGCAAAGCATCGAGGTCTGTCAAACATGTCATCCCAAGCAGACAGATACTGGGTCCCCTTAGAATGACACCAGAAACTTAGCCAATTGTTGAAGTCAATAATTTTCTGCTTGTACTGCGATATAATTCTGGGTGAAGGTAGGATGTTGCTCAGGGCTACCTGCCTGGGCCACATAATCTGAGAGCTCCTCCATGTCTCTTTTCATGTAGTCCAGGGAGATGAGTCTCAGGTCATTCACACCCACTTCGACAGAGTCATACTTGTACTTGTTGTGGAGTGACCTGAGTGCATGTGTTATGTGTCGTATTCTGGCACTTTCTTACTCAACCTAGTGAGTGGGTCATCAGTGTGCCTCACTATTGAGTCACCTATCATTTCAACACATTCCAAACATAAAAATACCTGTTCTGTCAATGTCAATGAATATGCATTTTAATACTTTTCAAACATAAAAATACCTGTCCAGTCCTGTCAATGTCAATGAATATGCACTTAGAAGCACTAAGTCCCCCATAGCAAAACCCATCAATCAACTTTTCAGCCTGAGTCTCTTTTCTGCTTACATTTTTACTATTTTTTTTATATTTTTACTATGTTCTTTATCTGTAAATATGTTGTAAGTAATTTCTATGTTAAATTGTTAATCGCTATGTAATCCAATGTAACTACTGTCTGTTTATTTTACTGTGGAGCTTTTCTCCCCGGGCCTCCGCTGAAAATGGACCCACGTCCAGTCGGACACACCCAGTCAACAAATTTAAATAAATAAATAAATAAATAAATAAATAAATAAATTTCTGTGATTCGGAGGAAAACAGTTGTTGTGCTCCTGCAGCAGGTTAATCTTGCTACTGATTCTGCACTAATAAAGGATAATATTATATGGCTGGATTTTAAAGCAAGGGGGGAGGTTACAGGAAGAAACTGAATAGGTGGGGATAACTGGAATTGGGTAGGGCTATATTTTGGTAAGTAAATGACTGTTTATCTGTGATCAAACAACAGCTAGGGTAAATCAGCTGCTTAGACAGATTTATGTTAGCCACTTTCTTGACATATGTACACGTCAGATGTCTGATTGTGATCAATAGGTCCAGCATTAGGTGAAATGAAGTCTTAGACAAATAATCCATTATGCTCCTCCCTGCTGCACATTAGTTCTGTCCCTTTCCAGTGGCCACCTTTTTTCCCACATCCTGACCTCTCCACAGCATCCAGACAGATTGTCTTTTTTCTTTTTTTTTTTTTTTTTAGTTTGTTTTATTCTTCAGATTTCTTTTCCATCTCTCAATACACCATAACCAGTTAAGACTGCATTGTAAAAACTGTGGAGGCAATTACTTAGTTAAGACAGTGGGTCTAGTAGCAGCTAGTCCCCCAAAAGCCATGGAGACTAGATACACTGAAGTGCATTTTAGAGCTTGTTCAAACCTTTTGATCCAATGACAGCATAAACAGAAAGCATGAGTAAGGAATGAAATTCAGTATTACTTTTTTCTTTCAAATTTTAGTTCCCAATAAACCGAAAAGATAAATGGTTGCAAGGTCATATAAATCATATCTGTGAATAAAGCCAGCCTCTCGATCCCTCCAAAAAGCCGGTTACCTTCTGTATATCTCTCTGGTGACAGACTGTGATGAAATTAAGACCATGTATGGCCACAAGCCTATATTTCAAGTTGTTGCTGTCATATATGCACACAATATACCTTCTCACCACTACACACAAAGACAGCAATATTCTCTGTAGACCTCACTGATGATAGGTTAAGCTAGGAAAAAAGTAAACTAACAAATAGACACTGTAATATATTTCAACATGTTGTTGTCAAACACACACAGACAAATACACACACGCAAACATCTATCTATATGTATGCAGCATGCCTTCTACCCATAAAAGTAAGCCATCTGTAAACACAGCTGATGTTTTATTGTGAGGAAAGGGAAAAATAATGATCACAATAATGTATTTCAATCTCCTGTTCCAAAATAGTATACTGCTTTTAACACAGAGTTTACACATTTATACAAAGTCATTACCCATGATTCAGTTGCATGCAAATTAGCTGTTTTTATTGAAAGTTTAGAAAGAGTAAGAATGTCAAGAGACCACTGTAGCACTGGCAAAAAATATTTCATTTTGTAAAATAACATATTGCTACTTACATTCTTGCATTATTTTACATAAAATTGTTGTGGAGATGCAGTTGCTCTGCTTTGTGTAATTGCTGCTTCTTAGTTGTAAATGTAGGGCCATAAGTATTTTTATTTATGGGTGAGTGAGCAATTAGGTGTGTGTGTGTGTGTGTGTGTGTGTGTGTGTGTGTGTGTGTGTGTGTGTGTGTGTGTGTGTGTATACGCATGTGCATTTACAATCAAATATCTGAGGTGTATACAGTCACAGTCAACAAAGTGGTAATAGTTGCTTATTATGGGAACAAATGTGATGATAGTGACTGACCCTACTGTCATTTGTTTGAGACGTTATTACTTTGGATTTGCAGGACTTGTGTGTGTTTGTGTGAGGCTACAATAAATACTTTGATGTGGTCATTTAGTTGTTTTCCCCAACCAGGCATCTGAGCTGTACAGTGTCAACAAAGTGGTGATGATCACTGATTATCTGTAGATTGCAGTAACTGACCCTACTGTCATTTGTTCAAGTTAGAAAGTCATTATTCTGGCTTTGCAAGACTATGTATTTATTTGAAGTGGGTTGGAATACTTCACTGTCATTACTGTTTGTGTGAACTGAAGTGAAAATGCATTACAGTGGCCACTGTTTTTGACATTTAAGTTATACACAGTCAAAAAGGTGATTATAATTGCTGGGTACTAGGGCTGTTTGCAGATTATAGTGATTTACCCTGCTCTCAATTGTTCAGGTTAATCAGACATTATTCTGGCTTAGTAGGGCTAATTTGTTTTGTTTGAAGCAAAACAGAATACTTTACTGTAGCACTGTTTGAGTGAAACAAATTTGAAATACATTACTGTTGCCATTATTTTACATCACAGTTGAACATCAGAGGTGTATAAATTGAACAAAGTGGCTGTTATTGCTAGTATGAGGGGATAAAAATGACTAAATCTATTGAGCTCAAAATAAGCAGTAATTAATCTGAATTTGTAGAACTACTGTGCATTTGTGTAATGCAAGCTGGAAGTCTTCATTTTTGGCCATGATTTTATTTGCTGTCAGAGATCTAAAGTGTGTGTAATTAATATAGTGGCTGTAACTGATGGGTGCAGGGACTGCCTGTGGATGAAAATGACCATGAGTGTGGGGGGAGGCATTTTATATCAGTTTAACAAGTTGGTAATAACTACATTAAATTTTCATTACAAACATCAACATTATACACAATACATAGATATCCCTGGTGGTCTGGCAGAATGTGAATGATAACTAATCACTGGTACAGAAGAATGATGAGAAGTATTCCCATCTCACAGTACTTGGTTTTCTGGTTCAGTTCTTGGCATTGATTCCTTCTGTGTGGGATTTGCATATTCTCTGTGTGAGAGGGTTTTATTGTGGTGCTCTGGTTTCCTCCAAAAGACCAAAACCATGTTGTAGGTGAATTGGCATTAATCCAATGTATCTATTGATAACTGTGCAGAGAGACAGTGTGTGTATATGTGTTTATATGCGTGTGAATCTTGTGATAGACTTTGGTTCTCAGGGGCAGTGTCAGTATGTGTGTGCATGCCTGAAAAAATAATATCATCAGTTTTATTAAGAGCATTGAGACCCAGATGCCACAGAATCATTAGCCGTATAAAAGGATTTAAGACAGGCTGAACAGAAGGACCTCATCCTCATCTTCTGCCCCAGACAACACCTAGTCTAAAACTGGCCAAGCTCAGAGTGTACACAGAAGGTCACTATAGCCTGTATGAGGCTGGAGACATTGAGGTAATTATTTAACTTTCATCTCAGTCAGTGAAGGTCACTGTAGAGCATCTAAGGGAAATATACTGCCTAGGAGCAACAAGTTAAAATGTATTATTTCAAAAGTTGACCAGTTGTGATATATCTTTACAATTAAGAGACAGGCCCTTCTCAGTGATTTTTCATGGTCATCAGAATCACCATAATGGGTCATTTCAATGGCCATGCTAAATACTTGAGAAAACAACAGAGTCAGTGACTCCAATCCACAGACAGCTCCCATAGTCTGTAATTATCACCACCTTGTTGATTCTACACAGCTCAGATGTCTGATTTGATAAACAACTAAATCACAGTATTGTATTTCAGCTTTGTGTCACATTAATGAAGCACTCCAGGGGAACAACTAATACTAATTAGCCATGTGTTCAACCCCAGAAATGCTTGGTGGAAGGGATTTATGGAAGTAGACAAACAATTGGCTGAGTAAATCAGCACAGCTGGCCATGAAATACAGTCTGAGTAAGTTTAGGGAAGATCAGCAGAGATATAGTGATGCTGTGGTTTGCATGTCTAGGAGTGTGCATGTTTGTCACACTGTATGTGCATGTCTGCAGGGTATGAATGATCTTTAAATGACTCTGTGAGTGTGTGTGAGTCTGTCTGTTGAAATAAAGAGGTAGTTAGTGGAGCAACAGTGTAGGTGTTTGTGCATATATGAATGGGTGAGAGTGTCATTGAATGCATTCAAGTGAGGGGATTATCTCATGTATGGTGAATGTCTGTGTGTCTATAAATGTCTATATGTGCATGGCAGAATGAGTGGGGGAGGTTCTTTGCTAACACAATTCATGGTCCATCATAATAATTGCTACAAAGTGGTGTTTAGCACTAGAGGTAATTACACATAATGTGATAACATACAAATCAGATGATAATGAGGCTAAACATATATCTGACTCACATTTTATACATTTAGATGAACTTCATCTTGTTGTGGTAGCAGTTTATGCAAGAACAAAATAATATTTCTAAATCCTAGATAAGAAATTGAATAACAACACCAAACCAGCATATAAGGCATCTAAAACAGACTAACGAAAAACTCAAAAGTGCCTTGTCAGAAACAAACTCATGACTTCATTGTCAAAAACTCAGAACCAGAAAATAATTGTGATAAATGCTTTCATTCTTTATTATATAAAAGAACTTCACAAGACCAAAAGGATTAATCCATTGCACTTCTTTTAAATACACAAAGTCAAAATCACATGGTAAAATCAACCAATCAGTTCACCAAGGTAATCAGAAGTTAAAAATACAGCAATTAATTGTAAAACTATCTATTAAATGAATGAATAATATATAAATAAAACTGTATTCGAGCAAACACTTTTTACAATTCTAATTTTTAAAAAAAACACTTTATATTAATGCTTTCATTTAAGCCTGGAGTTATATCAGCATCAAGAATAATTTACCATTGTGCTCATTTGCATTTGGGCATACTACAAAGCTCTCCAACCAGGGATCTGAGCTGTACAGTATCAACAAAGTGGTGATAATCACTGATTACCTGTAGATTGTAGTAACTGACCCTACTGTCATTTGTTCAAGTTAGACAGTCATTATTCTGGAGTTGCAAGACTATGTATTTATGTGAAGCGGGTTGGAATACTTCACTGTCATTACTGTTTGTGTGAACTGAAGTGAAATTGCATTACAGTGGCCATTGTTTTTGACATTTGAGTTGTACACAGTCAAAAAGGTGATTATAATTGCTAGGTATTAGGACTGTTTGCAGATTATAGTGATTTACACTGCTGTCATTTGTTCAGGTTAATCAGACATTATTCTGGCTTTGCAGGACTAATTTGTATTTGTTTGAAGCAAAACAGAATACTTTACTGTAGCACTGTTTGAGTGAAACAAATGTGAAATACATTACTATGGCCATTATTTTACATCACAATTGAACATCAGAGGTGTATAAATTGAACAAAGTGGCTTTTATTGCTGGTATGAGTGGATAAAAATGACTGAATCTATTGAGCTCAAAATAAGCAGTAATTAATCTGAATTTGTAGAACTACTGTGGATGTGTGTAATGCAAGCTGAAAGTCTTTATTTTTGGCCATGAATTTATATACTGTCAGATATCCAAAGTGTGTGTAATTAATATAGTGGCTGTAACTGATGGGTGCAGGGACTGTCTGTGGATGAAAATGACCATGAGTGTGGGGGAAGGAGTTGCATTAGATATCAGTTTAACAAGTTGGTCATAACTTCATTCAATTTTCATTAAAAACATCAACATTATACACAATACATAGCTATACTTGGTGGTCTGGAAGAATGTGAATGATAACAATTAATCATTGGTACAGAAGAATGATGAAAAGTATTCCCATCTCACAGTAATTGGTTTTCTGGTTCAGTTCTTGGCTTTGATTCCTTCTGTGTGGGATTTGCATATTCTTTGTCTGTGTGTGAGGGTTTTATTGTGGTGCTCTGGTTTCCTCCAAAAGACCAAAGACATGTTGTATGTGAATTGGCATTAATCCAATGTATCTATTGATAACTGTGCAGAGAGACAATGTGTGTATATGTGTTTATATGCGTGTGAATCTTGTGATAGACTTTGGTTCTCAGGGGCACTGTCAGTATGTGTGTGCATGCCTGAAAAAAATAATATCATCAGTTTTATTAAGAGCATTGAGACCCAGATGCCACAGAATCCTTAGCTGTATAAAAGGATTTTAAGACAGGCTTAACAGAAGGACCTCATCCTCATCTTCTGCCCTAGACTACACCTAGTCTAAAACTGGCCAAACTCAGAGTGTGCACAGAAGGCCACTATAGTCTGTATGAGGCTGGAGACATTGAGGTAATTATTTAACTTTCATCTCAGTCAGTGAAGGTCACTGTAGAGCATCTAAGGGCAATATACTGCCTAGGAGCACCAAGTTAAAATTTATTATTTCAAAAGTTAACCACTTGTGATATCTCTTTACAATTAAGAGACAGGCCCTTCTCAGTGATTTTTCATGGTCATCAGAATCACCATAATGGGTCACTTCCATGGCCATGCTAAATACTTGAGAAAACAACAGAATCAGTGACTACAATCCACAGACAGCTCCCGTAGTCTGTAACTATCACCACCTTGCTGATTCTACACAGCTCAGATGTCTGATTTGATAAACAACTAAGTTATCACAGTATTGTATTTCAGCTTTGTGTCAGACTAATGAAGCACTCCAGAGGAGCAACTAATACTAATTAGCCATGTGTTCAACCCCAGAAATGCCTGGTGGAAGGGATTTATGGAAGTAGACAATCAATTGGCTGAGTAAATCAGCACAGCTGGCCACGAAATACATTCCAAGTAAGTTTAGGAAAGATCAGCAGAGATATAGTGATGCTGTGGTTTGCATGTCTAGGAGTGTGTATGTTTGCCACACTGTATGTGAATGTCTGCAGGGTAAGAGTGCTCTCTAAATGACTCTGTGAATGTGTGTGAGTCTGTCTGTTTAAATAAAGAGGTAGTTAGTGGCGCAACAGTAAAGGTGTGTGTGCATAGAAAAATGGGTGAGAGTGTCCTTAAATGCATTCAAGTGAGAGGATTATCTCATGTATGGTGAATGTCTGTTTGTGTATAAATGTCTATATGTGCATGGCAGAGTGAGTGGGGGAGGTTCTGTGCTAACACAATTCATGATCCATCATAATAATTGCTACAAAGTGGTGTTTAGCACTAGAGGCAATTACACATGATGTGGTAACATAAAAATTAGGTGATAATGAGGCTAAACATATATCTGAATCACATTTTATACCTTTGCATAAACTTCACCTTGCTGTGGTAGCAGTTTATGGAAGAACAAGGGAATATTTCTAAATCCTAGATAAGATACTGAATAACAGCACCAAACCAGCATATAAGGCATCTAAAACAGACTAACAAAAAACTCAAAAGTGTTTTGCCAGAAACAAACCCATGACTTCACTGGCAAAAACTTAGACCCAGAAAATAATTGTGGTAAATGCTTTCATTTTTTATTATATAAAAGAACTTCATAAGACCAACAGGATTAATCCATTGCACTTCTTTTAAATACACAAAGTCAAAATCACATGGTAAAATCAACCAATCAGGTCCCCAAGGTAATCAGAAGTTAAAAAGACAGCAATTAGTTGTAAAACTATTTATTAAATGAATGAATAATATATAAATAAAACTGTATTTTAGCAAACACTTTTTACACTTCTAAATTTTTAAAAAACACTTTATATTAATACTTTCATTTAAGCTTGGAGTTATATCACCCTCAAGAACTATTTGCCATTGTGCTTTTTTGCATTTGGGCATACTACAGAGCTCTCCATCATGATTAATATCTAATAAACCATCAACAACAAAAAATTCAAAATTGTTATAATTATAGCATGAAAGAGAATCTTTAGCCAGGGCATTACTGGGATCTATGTTCTTAATAGACAAAACATGCTCATAAATATGCTATGCCAGTGTCCTATTTGTCTTGCCAACATAGAAAGCTGGACAGGACATACAAATTGTTAAATATATAACATGTTTAGATTTACAAGTGTACATACTATTTGATGACAAAATTTTACCCAAATGTTGCATGACTACAGAATTGATGTTAGAAACTGGTCTATATTATATTTTCAAAAGTTTCAAACATCGAACACCATATGGTTGACACCATATAAGCGATGTTTGAATTTTTGAAAATATAATAAAAAAAATAAAAATAAAAAACTATACTTACCTAAACCCCTGCATCCCCCATGTGGGGGGCTGCCCCCCCACACCCTCACTACTTAAATATTCCTACTCTGAGATCGCACTGAATTGAAGTAAAGGGAAAATATTCCATACGGCAATTTCCATGTTATGCTCGTGACGTTTCGACGTTTCGACCAATCAGATTTGCTCAATATACGTTCGCCGTTTACAATTTTCGATCATGCAATAGTAACCTGTTAGAAACATAGTGGCAATTGTAAGTGCTATAAGGTCCATTCCTATAACTAATAACTGAACAATGATTTGCTATATTAAAAAAAATATTCAAATTAGAATGTTTTATATATGTGAAAGTTGAAACTGCACCATTTTCACTAAATCTTTATTAACTAAAACTTTTCTAATTACTATTGATAATGTTTCTTATATCCGTAGCAGCTCTACAAATTGGCAATTCAAATGAATTCTCAAAAATACAATTTTCCACAGTCTTACTTTTGCTCTTATAACCCCTAAGTAAAAAGCAGGATGTGTACTGGAAAGTAACTACATCTAATGAGATTAACTTGTAAACAGCTATCTGCATTTTTCCAGTATGCATCCCCTTTTATGAAGTGAAATATTGTCAGAGAGCAAGTTATGCATTTGAGTCAACTTATAAGTAATGATAAGGTTTATATGGAGGAATCTAATATGTTTAATAAAGTTATTTGAAAGTTGTGGCTACCCAAAAGCTCAACTAATTGACAGTTTTGAAGAAATTCTGCAAAAAAAATGAAATATGTTCCCATTTTAATTAGGGATTATAAGAGCAAAACTAAGACTGTAGAAAATTGTATTTTTAAGAATTCATTTGTATTGTCCATTTGCAACAATTATTTTCTGGCTCTACAGTTTTTGCCAGTGAAGTCCTGGGTTCATTTTTGGCTAGGGAAGAAATTGCTTACTTTTTTAAAATAATCACATTGTATCATGTAACTTCAAGATAATGTACTGAACTATTTTTCATACTTTTGGGATGATTTGCTAGCATACTTTGCATGTTTTGGAAGTATCCCTACAGCACACTGGGCAGAGGGCAGTTTGTACCACTTTTTTTCTTGATGTTTATATGACAATGCTTTCAGATTCCTGATATCATGGCAGAGAGTTTTTTTTTTTATGATTGCTTCTGGGGAAGGAGGAAGGTGTTCTTCCACTTTCTGATACTTGAGTTTGTTTTCTGCACTTTACAGAGGATAACATAGTAGCAATAGTTATTTTTAATAACAAAAACTGCTGGGACTCCATTTCAATAAGAAATGGTGGATTTACAGTGTTTACATTAATTGCTGTATCCAATTATCATGCATATTTTTGCATATTAATAATCTTTTATTGTATATTTGTATTTTATTTTGTACTGTATAATATCCTGTATATTATATTTATTTCAGAACTATTTTTGACGTTCCTTCCATGTAATTGTATTATGTCTCGTAGCATTTCTTTCTGGAGCTCCACTGAAGATGAAATTTACTAGCCTCACATTCCCAATAAATAAATTTAATGTTGTGTCTTTTGGCTTATCCCGGTTAGGGGTTGCCACAGCGGAACTCCGGTCCGCTAATGTTTGGTAGTGGATTTTTACATGCCGAGTTACCAGCCATGATGCACAACCTTCAACGAAGGCACGCCCATTCACGTATGCCTCTACACAGAAGACGCTCTAGCTGAGAATCGAACGGGACAACGTCTTGCTGTGAGGCGACAACGCTACCGCAGCACCACTACCATGGGTTCCAATAAATAAATTTAATAAACAAGAAATAACTGCTTCTCTTCCTATTTTTTAGCACCCCATGTACTCCCAATTTTTGAAACTACTGCTATCGAACCACCCCATCTGGCCAATTTATTCCCTGGCCCATCAGGCAAAATAACAGGGTATAAGGTGGAATATGGATGCTGGCTGACCATCACTAAATCTCTGATTTTGATTTAGTTGAGCCCCCTTTATTCAATACTTCCCATGGCTCTTTCCTTCTAAGACACTACCTTTATAAAATGAATTTCTTCCAAACCATTATAAAACTTACATTTCATTGTTGCACTGTATCTAATCTTGCTATGCCATCTTTTAATCCTTTTGAAAATTTGTACACGTTTATAAGTGTATTTTATTTCACTTGATATTATCAAATGTTCAGACCTACTTTTCTTTTGTGGAACAATGAAGCAGACTCACAGAATCTAGACAAAGCTGAAGAAAACAACATAGAATCAGGATCCAAACACCAAAAAATTATTAAAATCTCTAGAGCCTCAGCAAGGAGCCTTCAAAGGAGAATAAAACAGTTCTAAACACTCTAGTATGTGTAATAGAATCAATTAACCACTCATAACATAATTAACCCTAAATTAGGTTAAAAAACTTTCCAGTTATATTCTACATTAATGTCAGCTGGACTTAAAAGTTCCATTCTTCAATATAAAAACAGTTTCCTTGTACAAAAGTTTTTTCTTAACATCAGAATTAAATCCTTTATCAGGAGTATGTTCCAATATAGTACATTGTAAACCATCTGGGTTTTTATTATGACACTCTTTAAAATGCATTTCAAGAGGGCTTTCAGGCTCAGCATTTTTATATCCCTAATATGTTCCTGGACTCTAAGCTTGAAAGCCGTCTTGCTCTCACCCACATAAAACATGCCACAAGGGCACCTCAATGCATAGACAACCCCTTTTGTGTTACAAAAAAAAAATACAATTTGCCTTAAAATGAATTCCATTAATATATCCAAATGTTCTATATACATATTTACATGTAATACATCTACCACAGGGAAATGTACCTACTGCATTCAGTGTCTGACTTATTCTACAATCAGGAGAAGAAAAGCTAGTATGTACTAAAATACCTTTGATGCTCTTCCCCTTTCAATATGAGAATATAGGAGCTTTATATAATACATCAGAAAGTTCTTTAAATTTCAACAGAAAATTCCAATAATGTTTAATTATTTCCTTTACCTCATTTGCTAAGACATCATATGTGGTAACTACATAAATCATTCTAAGATTAGGTGTTATTTTATCACTAAGATTAGTGGGTCCCCAAGTTCTTACCCTACCAGACATCCTCTGGGTACTCCCTTTGACCTTATCCAGTAGGGCATATATATTCTGTCTACAATAGCTCCTCTTAACAAATAACTCAGCTGTTATATTAAGTTCTTTAACAAGGTCAGAACTATTATTACACAGCCATTTCACACAGAGACGTTCACCATAAGGGAGGAATTTCAACAGATGGGGTGGATGGCAACTGCCAGCATCTAGAAAATGCATGCCATCTTCAAATTTTCGGTGTACTTTGCTCACCACTTTCCCATTCACATCCCCTTTTAAACAAATATCTAAAAATGTAACTGATCTGCCTACTTGGATACCATCAAATTTTAAAGAAAATATATTGTTCTGAAGTTCATTCAAAAAACACTAACTTTATCTTGGCCCTCTTTACAAATAAAAATTAAATAATCTATGTACCTATAGTACTGAATAACATGCTCTTTAAATAATTTTAAACCATATAGATGGTCCATTTCAAACAAACCCATCATGATATGAGCATATATGGGGCATAAGCTGCCCCCATGGCTGTGCCTCATAGCTGATGAAATACTTGACCATCAAACTCAAAAAAATTATTTGTCAAACAAAATTCAACTAATTCAATAATGTAATATTTTAAAGGGCTATCTCCCAACATTCTTCTTAGAGGTTCTATCCCATGTTTATGCTCAGTACTGGTATATAAGCTTTTGACATCAACAGTTAACCAGTATATTTCTTGTGACCATTGAACAGAACTAATCTTACCAAAAAATCATAACTATCTTTAATAAATGAAAGTTGTTTATTAACAAATGGTAACAGAAAACTGTGGAAAAAAATTCCCATATTATTTAAAAAATATTTGCATGCTGAAACAATAGAGCGGCCAGGAGGGTTATGAATGATTTTGTGGATCTTAGGCAGGCAGTAAAACTTTGCAATCTCACACCCTAATACATCAAATTTACTTATAATATCATCATTTGAAAAATAGCCTAATCTTACTTCTTTTGTTCAATAAGTCTAAATACTTTCCAATAGCCCCCTCATATTCTTTCATATTACTTATTTTGTAAGTCTTATTATCATTAAGATGTTCATGGCACATATTAGCATACTGTGTATGATGCATAATAATGACCTTATTCCCTGTATCAGCTGGTTTAAATATGAGGTGTTAGTTTTTAAGTCCTTGCAATGCTTTGCATTCCAGTTTTGTTAAGGTATAATTAATAAGATTTTTATTTTTTTATGAAATCTTTATATAACGATTCTAAAGCAAAATCAGTCATAGAAGAAAACTTTTCTATACCAACATAATTAAATGGTGGAATAAACTGACTCTTATGCACATTTTTAGAAGTATCCAACTTAAAATATGCATTAAATACTGTTTTGTCTTCAAAGTCTGACATGCAAGAGTGAAAACTATCATCTAACACACTCTGTGAAGGAATATCTTCTTCATCTTGAATATCTCCACAATTTTTACCACATCAAAAATAATTAACAAGATGTAGTTTCCTAACTAAACAAAACATGTCTTTCTTCAACATACATTCTCAGCATAACAGTAGGTATGAACTTTAAACCACGGTTAAACACTTCCATTTCGCTGTCATTCAACTCATAACCAGATAAATTAATAACATATTTAGCTTGGTCAAAGGCATTTAAATTGTCTAAAGAATTGTCTGTAATTAAATTATCTGTCCCACAGTTAATTCCATCTGACTCGCTTATACCTGTGATATGCAGATGGCTGTCCTTCATATGGTTGTTTATCTGTGGATTCAGAAGCAGTTCTCATTCTTTTGTTGGCCTTATAACTGCCATCATCAGTTCTGTGACCTTTCTGAAAAGTCTGGTTCATGTATCAGGAATCTTGGGCTGCTGGTAAATCCGGATAATCACCGGAATCACTCTCCCACTCTGTGGAAACTTCTGAATTCACACCCGGGCCACCATTGTGTTGTAGCTCCTTCTCCCGTTCCCCAGAATGGGCACGCATTGGACGTCTCTTCTTATTGGTTCTCCACGTAAATGCAGATCCACTGTTGTAATCCTGTATATCACGGTGTAACTGATGTTTCTTGATATTCAGCAGATCTTTTTCAAAATCTGCCAGTTTATTTTTTAGGTCACAAAGGCAATGCTCCATCTGTACATTACCTAACAAATGGGAAAGAGATTCACAGGCCACATTGATGTCCTGTCGTAGTTTAGCCTATTTAAGCCTATCTCTTTCCACTAGTATATTTATCCACTCAATTGAGCAGCGATGGGCAGCCGCTACCCACCTGATTTGGAACCTTTTATCATTTTCATCTTGGGTATCAAAGGGTGTTATAGGATTTTTGAAGGCCCTCAGACTCCTGGGTGTAATGTCCAATTCTAAATACCATTTTAAACTCAAACAGTTCAAATATACTGATAGTTCTTTGGGCATAAGTCGATCTAATTTCTCAAAAGCCTCTTTAGACTCAGCAGACAACGAACCACCGACTCATTGTCCTACATCAGAAAATGGATTATTAGTCCTTCTATGATGTTCTTCTTGCAAAAACCTTTTCCAGGGTGTGACATTCTCATACCCCCAGACTGAATGCTCAGCATTTCTCTCACCTATAGGTGTAGTAAATTGATCCATGGTTCTCTGAATGGATTCTAAAGATTCCTGCCTAAAACCTTTAGGCAAATTAAGCAAAGGATTACTGGACATCATATCAACTGGAACAAAGAAGCAGACTCACAGAATCTAGACAAAGCTGAAGAAAACAACGTAGAACCAGGATCCAAACACCAAAAATGTATTAAAATCTCTAGAGCCTTGGAGAGGAGCCTTCAAAGGAGAATAACACAGTTCTAAACACTCTAGTATATATAATAGAATCAATTAACCACTCATTACATAATTAACCCTAAATTAGGTTAAAAAATTTCCAATTACATTCTACATTAATGTCAACTGGAGTTAAAGTTCCATACTTCAATATAAAAACAGTTTCCTTGTACAAAAGTTTTTTCTTAACATCAGAATTAAATCCTTTATCAGGAATATGTTCCAATATAGTACATTGTAAACCATCTGTAGTAAATTGATCCATGGTTCTCTGAATGGATTCTAAAGATTCCTGCCTAAAACCTTTAGGCAAATTAAGCGAAGGATTACTGGACATCATATCAACTGGAACAAAGAAGCAGACTCACAGAATCTAGACAAAGCTGAAGAAAACAACGTAGAACCAGGATCCAAACACCAAAAATGTATTAAAATCTCTAGAGCCTTGGAGAGGAGCCTTCAAAGGAGAATAACACAGTTCTAAACACTCTAGTATATATAATAGAATCAATTAACTGCTCATTACATAATTAACCCTAAATTAGGTTAAAAAATTTCCAGTTATATTCTACATTAATGCCAGCTGGACTTAAAGTTCCATACTTCAATATAAAAACAGTTTCCTTGTACAAAAGTTTTTTCTTAACATCAGAATTAAATCCTTTATCAGGAATATGTTCCAATATAGTACATTGTAAACCATCTGGGTTTATATTATGAAAATCTTTAAAATGCATTGCAAGAGGGCTTTCAGGTTTAGCATTTTTAATATCCCTAATGGACTCTAAGCTTGAAAGCCGTCTTGCTCACACCCACATAAAACATGCCACAAGGGCACCTCAGTGCATAGACAACCCCTTCTTTGTTACAAGAAAATTTACAATTTGCCATAAAATGAATTCCATTCTTCTTCTACTTTTCTCTTGTCTCTGCTGAATTCTGAATCCTCTCCAAAACCCATTGACAATCTTGATTCCTTTGAGCACTCTCTGTAGCTTTATCTGCAGGTCTACAAATATGTACACTTGAGCTGCACATTTTAAACTTTCCGTTATATACTACTAGTTCATCTTCTAGGTTCATCTCCATTACCACCACCACCATACAAACAATTCTACTGCAAGCCTCTTGAAAACCTGATTTTTATTTTACAAAAAGAAAAAAAAAGAAGTTATGTACTCGCCATAATTTTCCATCTGAGTTGTTGCTCTTCATTTGTCTTCAATCTGTGGGAACACGCATCCGACACAAATCTGACTCAACCACATTTCTCCAGCATCTTATTCAAGCTCCAAGCTCCTCCCCTACCTATAATGCCCCTGTCTCCTTCCTCCCTTCAGATCGAGTTTGCTGCCCCCCCCCCCCATAGCAACCCAACCTGACACAATGTCTTTCCCCCTGAAACCAAAAACTGAGATAGTATCAACAGGAATAACAGTTTATGCTAGAGAAAGGGTCATGTCTTATTCAGCCAGACCACCACACAGCCCATATGAGGCAGGAGGAAGGCAGGAGGGATGGCTGAAGACAAATGAAGAGCAACAACTCAGATGGAATGTTATGACAAGTACATAACTTCTTTATCTGAGGTTGTTGCCTTCATTTGGTCTTCAACCTGTGGGACAGAGTCCCCAGCTACCAAACACCTGGGAGGCCCACATGAAGGATATTCAATAACATTGTGGAGCCAAAGGATGCCCTGCTTCTGGAGACAAGATCCAACTTGTAATGGGAGAAGAAAGTATGTGAAGATGCCAAGGTAGCTGCAGAGCAAATGTCATCCAAGGAATCTCTGGACCAAAAGGTGGCTGAAGTAGCCATAGATCTAGTAGAATGCACCTTAACATGACCTGGTGGAGGCACTCCCTTTGTTGTATATGCCAAGAGTATACACTGAGAAATCCAACGAGCAATGGTGACCTTAGATACAGGCTTCCTTAAGAAGGGCTTAGAACAGGAAACAAAAAGTTAATCAGACTTGTGGAAGGCCTTTGTTCTGTATAAGTAAAAAAGTAATTGTCTATGAACATCCAGCAGGTGCAATTTATACTCCCCTTTATTGTGAAAGTTCAGAAAAAAGACAGGAAGGTCGATAACCTTATTGATGTTTGATTCTGAGGCCACTTTAGGCAAAAAGGAAGGATTAATGCACAGAGAAACTCTTTCTTTATGGAAAATCATGTAAGGTGGCTTAATCGATAAAGCCTGAAGCTTCGACACCCTTTTAGGTGAAGTAATAGCAATCAGAAAGGGTGTCTTCCAAGACAGGAATTGTAGATCCACTGAAACAGCAAGTTTAAAAGGGGAAGAAACAAAAGGAGGACCAACATAAGATCCCAAGGAAACGTAGGGTCCTTGATTGGTGGCCTAAGAAGAAATGTACCTTTCAAAAAGGCTTTGCAGAGCTTAGAAGAGGCTAGAGATGCTGAATTATCCCCTATGTGGAAATTAGAAATAGCTGCCAACTGAACTTTAACTGCAGAGAAACTGGTACCCTGCTGGAAAATGCTTGCCAGAAACTCCAAGATAATAAGAACTAGAGCAGTGAAAAGATCCAAATCCCACTAAGCTGCCCAAATTGAGAAACACTTCCATTTACTGGAATAAATCTTTCTCGTGGAGGATCTATGATCAGCTACCAAAATCTTCTTAGCAAGAGAAGATAACCCGGGAGTTCAAACTATCATGGAAACTGAAGCAGCTAAGTGGTGAGGTTCAGACTGGCCAGATCTGGATGTGGGATCCCTGAAGGATGTGAAATCAGATCCAGAATCAGATCCAATGTCCAGGGAGGACACACTACATGGGACCACAGAGAAGGGAACCATACTTGGTGAGGCCAGAAGGGGGCAATGAGGATGACTGATCTCCCCAGCCATTGTGCTTTCTGGATGAATTTTGAGATCAGGGGAAGAGGAGGATAAGCATAGTGAAGACCAGAGGGCCAAGCATGAACTAGAGCATCTCTGGGAGGCTACCCTGGAGGGGGGTTCAGAGCAAAAATCTCACTGCACTTCAAGTTGGAAGGAGAGGTGAAGAGATCACAGCAAGGTTGACCCCTCTTTAGAAAGATCTGCTTTGCTACTGAAGTATTTAGAGACCACTCATAAGGCATCAGGACAGACCTGCTTAACCTGTCTACTAGAAAGTTCACCCTCCCAAGAATGTCCATTGCCACCAGAAACTGGCCAGTGGAGATCGCTCACTCCCAGATTCTCATGGCTTTGTGGCAAAGGGGATAAGACTTGGTTTCCCCCTGTTTGTTGATATACCAGACTACGGACACATTGTCTGTCTCAATGGCAATCTTCCCTAGTGGAAAATGGGCATGAAGAGCTTGCAACGCCAATAGCACTGCCCTCTTCTCCAGGATGTTAATATGTAACCGGGTCTCCACGGAAAACCATGTGCCTTTACCTGTCCTTCCCAAGCAATGCCCCCCACCTGAGCAGGGAGGAGTCTGTGGTCAGAGGGGTGGGGAGAATAAACGGGTGACTGCGAAGACGATCTGGAGACTGAATCCAACAAAGAAGAGAATCTTTGCATGCCTGAGATAGATGAATAGGATGTGGTAGTGGTAGATCTAGAAAGGATCACTGGACCACCAGACTCCATTGGAGTACCCTCATATGTAACTGAGTTGTGGGGACAAGGGTGATCGTGGCCACCATGGACCCCAGTGCCCTTAAAACCAACTCTGCAGGAGGAGATGGAACTTGAAGAATGTACAAGACATGCTGTTTGGGGGAGTGAAGTCTGTTGGGTGTCAAGAAAGCCTTGGTTTGAATGGTGTCTAACCAGGCTCCAATAAAATCCAGAACTTGAACTGGTTGTAAGAGGGATTTGTTGAGATTGATGGTGATGCCCAGCTGGTGGGTGGTTCAGACAACAGAGTCCCGGGTTTGGCAGAGTCGATGTCTGGAGGGGAGGAGAGGAGCCAGTCATTCAGGTAAGGGAAGACTTGAAAGCCCTGCAGCTGCAGATGAGCTGCTACCGCCACCATCAGACAAGGGCATTATGGGTAGCAGAGGAGCTTGGAGCGCGGATCAGGTGCTGGAGAAATGTGGTAGAGTTGGATCCATGTCGGATCCATGTTCCCACAGGTTGAAGACCAAATGAAGACAACAACTTCAGATCTAGACATTAGGGAGGAGTCATAAAATACAGGATTGTTACTAGTCCAGCACTACAAAGTGTTGGGCTTCCATGATTAAACAGATGCCATCAAATTATTTGTGACAGAGTAAGTCACTAAGTCACTCTTTGATGAGCAACTCTTTTATGTATCTTGTACATAAATACTTAAAATGTGGATAAAATCTTATTAGTAAATGTTGGATTTCTGTTGAAATTTTGAGGACCTTAAAAGAAATGTAAGCAATGAGAGAGTCAATGTAGGAAGCACATAGTAAGTCTCATGCTGCAGTACATCAGAGTATCCTGCATACACTGGGGTATAGTAGTCCTGAAATCAGTCTATGTAAATAACAGGGGATGTGATGTAATGCACCCCCCAATCCAAAATAAAGGACTGCAAGGGCTGAAGCCACACACCTGAGTCAGTCTTAAATGTATTACAGTCAGTTTTGAGATTCACTATATTTTTATCAATGTATGTACTATATATAATATATATATATATATATATATATATATATATATATATATATATATATATATATATATATATATATATTTTATGTATATATATATATATATATATATATATATATATATATATATATGTGGGTTCACTACACATTACCAAAAACCCATAATCCCGATGCCCAGAATACCGAGCCCACATGACCTAATGCCCATAAAATCGATTTATCACAATACCGATGCCCACAATACTGTAATGGTTGAATGCTGTGTAGAAATTCAATAGTACAAAAATATCGCATACATGTATTCAATAAGTTAGTAAAAGCAAGTAAGTCAGGGAAATACTACACTAGCGGATATAGTAAGAATGTTATTTACACGTCAACTGACGTAGAAGTATAAAACTGGGTGGAACACAGTGTCAGCTGTTCAATGGCTGACGTTACAGAAATGGAAAACACAAACTATGATGTGCCTGGTAGTGTAGGTGTGCTTTATCCATGGCTCAGATCACAAAAATGTAAGGAAGTCCTTATTATAGATGGGTACGTTTATCACTTGGAACGTAAGAGTGGTAGTAGGCGTTACTGGTGTTGTAAAGTGAAAAGAAGTAATACTTGCAAGGGTCGAATGGTAACTGAATCACTCTCTGAGGGTGAATTGCTGAAGAAAACTATGCCTCCTAATCATGCGGGTGATCCATTCGAAGTAGAACTCTGTAGCGTTTGTGAATCACTCCGCGACAAAGCTGCTATATCCAGAGATACTCCATGTTTACTAGTGGAGGATACGTTAGCATCCACATCACTAGCTTGTGTTCCAAGTCTTCCAAATAGGAAGGCAATGCTCCAGCAAATACGGCGAGTTATGTCTAAGAGTGCAGCTGTGGTTCACATACCTAATTTGACACTAGAGACACTAGATGTAAGTAAATTCACTTTACAAAGCGGTGAATTTGTTGTGAAACGGGCTAGTGACACCGGCTCAGGTACACATGTCATTGTGTTTAGTACTGTTAATAATCTGAGCGATCTAAGTGTAGCAACAATTTAGATGATAGATGGAATGTACTTCTGTAAAGGCACTATACGTCGTCAATTATACAGTATTCATGGTATACTAAAGTGTTGTGGCTATAGTAAATCTGTGCCGCTCATTTATGCTCTAATGTCCAAAAAGTCACTCCGTGCATATAATATGTTGTGGCATTGTGTTCTACATTTATTCTCTTGCCAGGAGTTAAACATGTCACTACAGTTCATCCTGTGTGATTATGAGGTGGCAGCTATTAAAAGTATTAGACTTAATTTCGCTGATGTTATAGCCAAGGGTTGCCTGTTTCACTTCAGTATGAATGTGTGGCGTAAAGTGCAACAGCTAGGGTTAGGGTCACTGTATAACAAATGCTATGGGTTCCAGTTATCTGTTAAGTCTTTGGTTGGACTAGCATTCCTTAATGAGTTGGAGGTAATACCAACGTTCACTGAGTTGAAGGGGTCATTTCCTGAGGAAGGTAGAGAATTAATAAGGTATTTTACAGACTGGTATGCACTCGGTAGGGTAAGGAAGTTTACTACTAGGTCAACTGCCATTAGTAGGTTTCCACCCTTATTCCCTGTGACATTTTGGAATGTTTCAAAATTGAATAAACTGCTTCTACCGTGAATGCAAAACTCGGTAGAGGCATGGCATCGACGATTGAAATGCTTACTTGGGGATAGTGCTACAGATCTTTCTGTGTTAATGTCATGCCTTAGTAGAGAGCAGAATAGAGTAGATAGCCTTCGTGAGCAATTAGCAGCTGGCTGCCCACCTTCTCTTAAATGGAGGCGTGTTGTAGAAAGACAGGAAAAGTTCCAACGTTTATTAGAAAATAAGGCTGATTATTCATCCCTAGAGTTTGTCAGATGCATTGCAAGGCTCCTTAAAATGTGATATATTATAACTGCATATAAATCGCTATACTGCCGTTGTTCCAGTATCTGTTTGCACTTTGGTTTGACACTTTATAACTCTGTTGTTGTGTCATGTCAGTGTTACACTACAGTATGTTAGGGTCAAAGGATGGTGTTGATATGTTATGGTGATGTAGGTTTCTTTCCATTATCTGTATTCGGTCGTATGAAATCTCAGGGTGTTGTTCTGCACATAGGAATAAGGTTTGGTGTTGGCTTATGTGTTGCACTGCTCGTCAATGCTGTTGTGACGTGGAGTTCGAGATTATGGGCTCTCAATATTCTGAGAGTCGGTATTGTGACATTTCGGTTTTATGGGCATTAGGTCATGTGGGCTCAATATTCTGGGCGTTGGGATTATGGGTTTTCGGTAATGTGTAGTAAACCCATATATATATATATATATATATATAGAGAGAGAGAGAGAGAGAGAGAGAATGCTGGAATTCAGCATTCCCCAGTGCAAGAATTTGTACAGAATGATATTGGGTGGGGTTGGCAAACAAACAAAATGTGGTGGATGGATGGGAAAGCCTTTTATTCAGTGGCAGTGATAGTTTACTTCAGAGCCACAGTTGCACTCTACACCACATACACTTGTCTTTATAGCATGGGATTGTTGGGCTATGGTGGGTACACATGATGGGTGTTTATAGTTTACTTTGTTCCAATTTAGCATTCCATTTTGCAGAGCAGTTTTACTGCTGTTCTGCAAAATAAAACTTTCCTGCAGTTAGTGGGACTTCAATATGGCTGACTCCACCTGCAGTTATTTATGGTGGCTCAGCATTTTGAAGTTGCCCTAACTGTGGCATCCTGAATGTTGTCACTCATACATAACCTCTGATATGACATTGGATGTGCTACATGTGGTGTATTCAATGGACTGAGTTGTCTTGCCTTAGCTAATGCTCTTTGGGGGCAGGGAGGTGCATGACGTAAGGACTGGGAGACAGGAAGGATGTTGATTGTATTGTACGTTGGTCTTGTCAATAAAGTTTGGAGTTGGTAGCAACAGCACACAGTTGTCCCGCGTCTTCTTTCTTAAGTAAAAGAACACGACATGGTGTCAGAAGTGCTGTGTGGCTGTGCCTGGGATTGCTGAACACTTGCTGAAGACCGTACGAGTGGCCTAGTGACGTGGGGAGCGGACATGTCGGACGAAGAGAATGGTCGGCAGCCGCGAGCTAGAATTAACATGGCGGCTAGCGCTCCCAATGCTACGTTTAGTATTCAGCCGCCGGAACCCTTTGATTTCTCCAAACCTCATGAATGGACACGATGGATACGCCATTTTGAACGGTTCCGTCAGGCCAGCAATTTATCTTCAAACCCAGAAGGGAACCAGGTGAACACCCTGATATACTGCATGGGTGATGAGGCAGACGATGTCCTGAGAGGCCTCAAGCTAACCGATGCAGAGCATCAGGAGTATGCCAAAGTGAAAGACGGCTTCGAAAGATTTTTTATTGTCAAGAAGAACATTGTTTATGAACGTGCATGATTTAATATGCGAAAACAAGAACTGAATGAGACTGTTGATGCTTTTGTTACTGCTTTGCATGCATTAGCTGAACACTGCAATTATGGGACGCTGCACGATGAGCTCATAAGAGATAGAATTGTTGTGGGCTTGGCTGACACCAGACTGTCCGAGCGGATGCAGATGGAAAAAGAGCTGGACTTGGAGAGAGCTGTAAACATGGCCAGACAGTCGGAGGAGGTTAAGAAGCAGCAGACGGCTTTGAGGTGCGACAGTAGTGCCCTGCAGTATAACGTGAATGCTGTGCAGACACCACTTGACACCAAACGCCGGCTAGAGACCTCGAAAGGTTGGGGCAAGTCCTTGACACCGATTTTTCAGCGACAGACGCAAAAGGGTAAAGACGCTCCGATTTCGCAGTGTTACAGGTGTGGGGGCCCATTTCATCATAAACTCCTATGCCCGGCGACTGCTGCAAGATGTCGCTCGTGTGGGAAGAAGGGCCACTACCAGCGAGTCTGCAGGCAGATTAAGGTGGTGCAGTGTATCGAGGAGGACGAGGAGCTTGGAGAGCGTGAAGAACAGGGCTTCTTCCTTGGTTCTGTCTCCTCCGGGAACCATTCCTGGATTGTGGAGGTTCAAATAGAGGGCACATCTATGACTTTCAAACTTGACACGGGGGCGGATGTTACTGTTATTTCCAAGTCAGACCTGGACAACTTGTTCAGTGGAAAGAATGCTCCTGTGCTCCTGCAGCCAGAGAAACCCTTGTTGGGTCCTGGAGGGACGCCACTGGAGGTTACAGGATCCTTGGAGCTTCAGCTTGGTTATGGACAAAGACAGACATGCGAGAAGGTGTATGATGTTAAAGGACTCCGCACGCCGCTTTTAGGTCTTCCTGCTATTTTGGGGCTGGGTCTCCTGAAGCGTGTTGACACTATCACCATGGAGTCTTTGAAGACCTCATACCCTGAACTGTGCTCTGGGTTGGGGGTAGTGCAGCGGAAATACCACATAAAGCTTCAGCCAAATGCGGTGCCATACTCTCTGAAGACCCCCAGGAGGATACCCCTACCATTGATGGGGAAAGTGAAGGAGGAGTTAATGAGGATGGAGACGCTGGGTGTCGTTACCAGAATGGAGGAACCTACTGACTGGTGTGCAGGCATGGTTGTCGTCCCAAAGAAAGACAGTAACAGACTGAGACTATGTGTAGACTACACTAAGTTAAATGAATACGTATGCAGGAGAGGTTCGTGCTGCCCTCGGTTGAGCAGAGTCTTGGGATGCTTGCCGGGCGAAGGTGTTTAGTAAACTGGATGCCAATATGGGATTTTGGCAAATTCCTTTGTCAGAGGAGTCGGCTGCGCTTACCACATTCATAACCCCCTTTGGGCGTTTTGCTTCAATCGCCTTCCCTTTGGCATTAACTCTGCACCCGAACACTTTCAACGCATGATGGCAGAGGTCATTGAAGGACTAGAGGGTGTGATTTGCCACATGGACGGCGTGCTGGTCTGGGGTCGTTGCCAGGAGGAACACGATGCCCGGCTTCATGCGGCATTAAAGAGACTGGAAGAGGCAGGCATTACGCTGAATGTGGGGAAATGTGACCTGTCGAGGAGCAAAGTGACCTTCTTGGGCCATGTCATCACAGATTCTGGCATAAGCCCAGACCCAAGGAGGACCGCGTCCATCACGGAGATGGAAGCACCTGCTACAGTAGGAGAACTCAGGAGTTTCCTGGGCATGGTGAATCAGGTGGGAAAGTTCATCCCTCATTTGGCTGAGAGGGATAGAGCTCTGAGAGACTTATTATCAAAAAAGAACAGCTGGTACTGGGGGGGGGGACCAGGAAAAGGCATTCAATGACTTAAAAGATGCGATCACCTCACCTCCAGTTTTGGCTGTATATGACCCGAATAGGGATACCAAGGTTTCTGCGGATGCATCATCCTTTGGGTTAGGGAGCGTGCTGCAGCAACAATGGGAGGACGGCTGGAGACCTGTGGCATACGCATCAAGGTCACTCTCACCTACAGAGCAACGATATGCCCAGGTTGAGAAAGAGGCTCTAGCGTCTACCTGGGCATGTGAACGCTTCAGAGATTACCTATTAGGTAAATCGTTTTGTCTAGAAACTGATCACAAACCCCTGGTTTCATTGCTTGGAGGTCAGGCGCTGGATCTTCTACCGCCTAGAATCCAACGCTTCAGGATGAGACTGATGCAGTTCTCATACACAGTGCAGTACGCTCCAGGGAAATCACTGTGGGTGGCAGATGCCTTGTCACGTTCTCCACTTAAAACCAGGCTAACACTGGAGGAAACAAAGTTAATGGAGGACACGGATATCTCGTGAACAGTATTGTGGAAAATATGCAGGTGAAGCCATCCTTCCTCCAGACACTACGGGAGCAGCTGAAAGCAGACAGTGTGTGTGTGCGGGTTATGGAATTGTGCAGTCAGGGGTGGCCGCTGTATGCGAACCAGGAACCCTTACTGAAGAGCTACTGGCCAGATCGTTCTACACTAACAGTGAAAGATGGGTTGCTGTTAAAAGATTCACGCCTTGTTATCCCTCTGCCATGCGTAATGAGGTGTTGTTGAAATTACATGAGGGACATCAAGGCATTGTGAAGTGCAAAGCCAGAGCCTGTCAGACGGTCTGGTGGCCTGGGCTCAGCCAACAGATAAATGACATGGTTTTGGGATGCAGGACGTGCATCTCAGAGAGAAGGAATCATCCTGAGCCTCTCATCCCAACTGAATGTCCTGACAGACCATGGCAAAGAGTGGGCACGGATTTATTTGAACTAAAAGGACATACTTACCTTCTTGCTGTGGATTACTTATCCAGGTTTCTTGAGATCGCATTGTTGAAACATAGCAAATCCAACGAGGTCATCACCCACCTAAAGTCTTTCTTCGCTCGCCATGGTATCCCAGAGGTCCTCGTGTCTGATAATGGACCTCAGTTTTCAGGGCAGTCTTTTGCGGACTTCGCAACTGCTTATGGCTTCGAGCATGTCACAAGCAGCCCCAGGTTCCCGCAGAGTAACGGGGAGGCAGAACGTGCGGTTCAGACTGTGAAGAACCTGCTTAAAAAAAGTGTCGATCCGTACATGGCTCTTCTGGCGTACAGGACAACGCCACTGCAGAATGGTTATAGCCCTGCGGAACTTCTCATGGGACGTCGGTTGCGGACTTCTCTTCCGATTCATCCTTCACAGTTGGACCCCGTGCTGCCTGACTGGAGAAGGCTCGTGGGGAAAGAGGAGGAGAAGAGGGTGTATAATGCGGCTAACTACAACAGACGCCATCGGGCAAGGCCGCTGGGTGATGTGTTGCCCGGTGACCAGGTGTGGGTGACAGACATGAAGACCCCAGGTACTGTAGATCAAAAACATTACTCGCCGAGGTCATTTAAGGTAGACGTGCCCCAAGGGACTGTGCGGAGAAACCGTGTGCATCTGATTCCCTTACCTGAGCCTGAGTGTAAATCAAACCCTGTGGGTCAGGAAAGCGTGTTAAGTAAGACCGTTGAGGCCTTGCCACCTTGCAATGGCCCTCCCCCAGAAATCCGGGAACATAGTGATGTTGTGAGGACCAGATCAGGAAGAATTATTAACAAGCCGGACCGATTGGATCTGTAGAGATCAGTCTGTAAATAGCAATGTCATTTGTGTTATAGTAATCCAAACATGGCTAAGTGAGCATTTTGTGTCAATGTACCAAGTTCGTAGTAAAGACGAAGAAATTGAATAGATCTGGGTTTTGTAATAAGTGAAAAGGGGCCTTATAGAAAAGGAGATGTGGTGTATTCAATGGACTGAGTTGTCTTGCCTTAGCTAATGCTCTTTGGGGGCGGGGAGGTGCATGACGTAAGGACTGGGAGACAGGAAGGATGTTGATTGTATTGTACGTTGGTCTTGTCAATAAAGTTTGGAGTTGGTAGCAACAGCACACAGTTGTCCCACGTCTTCTTTCTTAAGTAAAAGAACACGACACTACACTTCATTCAGCAGAGCTGAAATTAACCTGCATTTGCAGAATATCAGGCTTAGACTATGGTTTTGCTGAGACTTACTGGTGGCAAATACCTGTCTATGGTATGACTTGTTGGCAAGAAACGATATGGCTCACATATGCATGTAAGTCAAGCCCCCCAAAAAATATTACTCTGGACTGAAACAGCTCTCAGGAAACTACATCACTGTAACTTTTAAAAAGTCATGATTTTTAATGTGCCAGAAATATGCATGTTATTTCAGACCTCTTCAGGTCTCATCAGTTTCTTTAAATCTGTCGTTGGAAGATCCTGATGACAGTCACAGTTTTAAATAAAGGATTTTGAGTCATTATGACCACCTGTTGGTACTGAGTTGTAAAATTATTTTCTTAAATTAGGTTTAATAACCATCAGAACTTTGTTACATTAGGAGAATGTGAATTAGCCATAAAAAGATTTGTCATAAAACGCAATTTCCTGTCCTGATGAAACTGATTGATACTTCCTAATATAACATTGCTTTTAAAAGGGGAAAGATGTCAGAAGATCTGCAGTTATTCTTGAATTCTGTTCCCTGACATTATTCTGTATGCATGTTAAGAAAAGAAAAATTACATTTTTTATAATCTAATCTATTTTTTATTCTTATGCATAATGGAAACAGCTTTAATTAGTATAAACAGTATATTTCATTCACTGCTTTGATGATCAAAGACTTTATTCCAGTAGTAGAAGTGTCTGCTAGAAAAAGAAGCATTTTTTGAAACAGAATACCATGCTGTTCAATTATTGTCATCGTGGCTGAGAGCCAGGGGATTTGAAATTAAATGTCAAATGTACTTTGGTAGCAATATAAAATGCACAGCTAGCCCTCTGAGAAAATGTGGCAAATCTGTTCAGTGTGTGATTCTGTTTCAAATCTGTTCCTGTCTGTTTAATAAACACTAGAGGTTAACAACATGCTACTTTCCTTTGCCTAAAATTGCTCATGTTTAAATTAAGAGCTGCTGTTAATCAGATTTAGAAATCCATATTTCTTTTACTGAAGATAGTAAAGAATGTTTTTACTCCTGGGAAAGAATTTTTATTAACTCTGGTAGCATGATCTCCAGCACTGCATGTTGAGAAGCTGTCTTAAAATAGGATAAAATAATTCATATTCAGCCACAATTGCCAGAAAATCATGTATGTAGATGTTATATCAGCACGTTCATTTTTATGTATTAATAAAGGCTCTACCACACGTCAAAAACAAAAGCTGTAGCTGGATTTATTGGCATATTACCACCAGAACATGAGCTAAGATGGGAGGGACAGATACCCTAGTTGTAAGGTGTCTGGGGTATGACTGGGAAATGCCAACTGAGATGTAATGCAATAGCTGTAAACACTTTTCTGAATGCCAGTCTAGAAATGCACTTCAGCACTTTGTGTTAAGTTGTAATAAGCCTTTTCCTACATTCAAATGTAGCACGTGGCTTGCTACACTTTATAAAAGAAAGAAATATGTATTTTTTGTTAGTAGCAGCTGAGGGCAGCATAGGAGGGGAAGAATTACTTTTTTTTGCCCTGCATTAAAGGGTGGGCGGCACAGGTGGAGAAGAATGGAAATGAATTGAAATGGTCTGACCTGGTTTGGATCACCAGACTGGAGGAGCAGATCTGTTTTTTTTCCCTACAACTACAAGTTAGAGCTGATCTGGGAATGGAACCAGGCACTTAATCAGCCACCTATGGCTCTGCAAACCACTTCTGTTGTATGATAATCTTTGGAGTATGACCACAAATCCTGTTTTATGCAATGAACAGTTACAATAAAAAATGAATGCATGTATGTGCCAGATAGATGCTCCTACATCTAGAATGTACAAATCTACCATTGCATATACTGACGCTATCAGTTCATTATAACATCTGCACTTATGATGAAGTTCATATATCATCATATTTAGTAGCTAATTGCAAGAAAATTCATATATGTAAGCACTGTGTTGTATATGGAACATGTAGCAGGTAATTTTATTTTAAAGTGAGTTTGTTTGTCTGTTTGTTTATGTTTCTGAGTTAAGACAAAATGTTAACAGCCATAGGTAACACGTAACATGTAAGTAAGGGTGGAACTCCAATACAGGAGATAGATGGCATTACACAGTGAAAGCTTGGCTGAAATCTTTCTTCCAGTTTTTACTGAATGATTTGTCTGTGTAACATTTTTATCCTTTGCTTGGATGTTTGGGATATTTTACAGGCACCTTAAGCTTTATTGTTATCCTACTGGGTTTGAAACCCTGTGTTTCTAAAATGTAAAACAATCCACTTACGCCATACCAACTAGGTCATAAAAAGTCTAAAATATGGCATGTCTACAGTTAGTGTGATTTTGCTTTATTAACCTGAATGTACCCATAAAGACGTAAAAAGTAAAAAGTCATGAGCATTCAGAAGCCAGGTAGGTGGAGCACTGCAATATCCTTAAAGGATCATTTTCATATATCCCATGAACCTCCACTACAGTAGGTTTACAGTATTACACAGGGAAGGCACTGGCTCGCTTCGCTGAGTCTTTTTTTGCAGTTTTTACTGAATGGTTTGTTTGTGTAACATTTCCACCCTTTGTTTGATGTTGTTTGGATTCATATGAGATCGCTAGGTTAACAGTTCAAGAGCCATTATAACCCTAACCATTATTATCTGGATTTTTACCATTTTTTTTTATCCCTATGTGTTAGAGGATAGCTTAGGTTTGTGCCTATACCTTTGAGAATTTTACAGGCTGCCCCAGTCCATAAGGGACACAGTCGTCACCCCAGGAATGAATTTACTATTCCATATCCATTGATCCAAACTGAGTTTAGAGAGGGTCAAGGAAGGGCTCTGCTTTATGTAAATAGTTCCAGAGAAGGGGTAATCTTTGAGACACATATCTGTCTTTCAAGCATATTTTGTTCATATCACAGGCCAGGTTTAGATCATTGTAATGGGTAATCCTTGTGCAGATTTTCTTATGAATGTGTAACGATTCCATCAGGGCTGGATCTGAGCGTGCCTTGCATGTTAGGCACAGATTACCCCATAATAGTCAGTAGGGGATAGGCTAAAGGGATAGGGCTTTTAGTCGATCCACAAAAGACATGTTGTTTACACCCTGTATATTTTTGTAAGAAACATCCAAAGATACTCCATTTGTTGTAAGTGCCTAGACAGGTGCATGCCGAAAGGTTATTGCACCCAGTTATTGGCCTGATGAGAGCAGAGTATATTGGGACTATAACTTTCTTGGATATGGATGCCATGCCTTTACTTATAAGCTGTGCCACATAGAAGGACTTCCTAACCACTGTGGATACATGGCGGTCAAAGTTTACACTACTGTACATCTCTATACCTAGATCTCTAGTCTCTGGGTCCACTCTAAGGAGTGCTATTAATGTTTTAATTTGCAGGAGTATTTGGCTTCCTTAAGGGTATAATTATGCATTTTTTGCATTTAGTTTTAGGCCATGGCTCTGGCACAATCATTTGTCTGAGTCAGAACCTTATGAAAGATATCTACGTCATTGGGGAAGTCGGTGATTGCCCCCAACTTGCAGTCATCACAAACTTGGTCATCCAAAGGCCGTCTACATTAGTCTTGTCTTCAGAGAAGTATATTCCAAACAGGAGATGTCCCAGCACTGAGCCCTGTGAAAAACCACTAGTAACTGTCTCTTGCTGGATCTGGATTCTCCCACACTAACAACATGTGTGTCTTCCTGGACCCATTTGGTTATCCATCTGCTAACTTAGGGATTTATGCCCAATTTTGTGAGTTTATCTATAATACTCAAGTGGGAAATTGTGTCATATGCCTTAACCAGGTCAAGGCAGGCAGCATGCACTGTTATACCCTCATCCATGACCCTAGTGACTTTCTCAAAGAAGTCCACCAGATTGAGCAGGCATGGCCTGCACTTGAGGAAGCAAAACTGGGTTGGGTCCAATGTTTGGAGATTTCCTATGTCACTGTTTATCAGTTTCATGATTATTCTTTCCAAGGCCTTATATATGAGAATAGTCAAACTTATGAGTCTGTAATTTTGTGGGTCTGTTGATGGCCCTCCTTTATGCAGAGGGATGACTGGTGCTGTCCTCCACTTCCCACCCTGCACACTCCTCTTCGTCCCTTGTTATTTATGTTTTCCAACTCTGAGGTCACACATCAGTGGGGATAGGGCAAAAATCCTTCCCTAGTATAACTTTGATTTTGTCAATATTTTATGTTTAGATATTTTTGAATTTAGTTTATGTTTACCAACTCCGAGGTCACACAACAATGGGGAAAGGGCATAAACATGGGATAAAGCATTTAGGAGCTGTCTCTGTCCATTGGTAGCACAGGGAGCAGTCCTGGGTTTCTGTTTCCCATCCATGGATCCAAACTGTGTATGAATATGAAAAGGGATGAATTTTGTTATATGTGTATGATGAGTCTGTTCCAAAGAAGTGGTATCCTCTACGAGATATTCCTGTCCCTCCAAACCATTCTGTTGATGTTACAGAAGAGGTTTATTTCCCTAGACCAACTATTTCTGATGCCATTTGACTTGCTGATGTGCAGAAAATCCATCAGAATTAGGTCAGAGGATGCCTTCTATACCAGACACAGGTTATCTCTTAGCAGTCTGCAGGACACCTAGTATAGTGACAGGTCTTTGAGACAGTCCATATAAGACATGTTGTTTAGGCCTTGTATCTTTTTAGAAAGCTTTCTTTGTGAGCATTCCAGCTGTTGCATGTTGTCTAAAGAGATACATGCCAAAGGGGTCATTATACTGAATGATTGGCTTAAGAAGGGCAGAGTAGATCTAGACACAACCCCTTTGTTTATAAGCTGAGCAATATAGAGGGACTTTCTTACAACAATGCACACGTTAGTCAAAAGTTAGGTACTGTCCATGTAAGTTCCCAGATCCTGAACAACTGGATTAACTGTCAGGGGTGTATTGTTAATGTGATAGTTTCCAGGGAGAGATGACTTCCCAAAGGACACAATAATGCATTTTTTGGCATTTAGTTTCATTCTGTGATTTTGGCACCTATTATTTATTTGTACAAACCTTCCTCCAGGATAGCAAAGTCCTTTGGGGTTTCAGTGACTGCTCCTAGTTTGCAGTCATCTGCAAACGTAGTCAGACAGAGCCCTCTTGTATTTGATTTTACTTTAGAAAAGTAGATGCCAAACATGAGAGGTCCCAGTAGAGAACCCTGGGACTTCACTGGTGACTGGTTTCTTTGTGAAGGTAACTTCCCCTGTTTTGATTTCTTGCATCCTATCTGTGAGCCAGTTGGCAATCCAGGAGGTGATGTAAGGGATTACTCCAAGTTTATTTAGGTCTTCTAGTATGCCTGAGTGTGGAATAGTGTCAAACTCTTTAAACACAAACAGTTTCTTGAAGACTGATAAGGTAATATTTGCTGAATGACCTTCTCAATTATAAATGCCATCAGATAAATAATTTTCTATTTCTCAGACCTTGGTTGTGCTTTTCTTATCTGGGGCCACAAGAGCTGTCATTAGGTTTCTGGACCTTGACAGGTCAGCCTCACCTATCCTATGAATACTGTCAGTGTCCAGCAATTCAAAACATCATTATGTTCTCCCTGTCCAAATATACTTTCTTAACTGGCTGTGGGATATGAACTGTAATATGTTGGTAACCTTTACAAAAAAAAAAAAAAAAAAGAAAAAAAAAAAGAAAACATTTTTTTAACCTTTTTCTATCAACTTCTCCCCTTTTCTGATTACTGATGTACATGTTGTTGCCTGTGAGAACCAGGACTTGATATACAGTACTTTCTGTACTCTTATCTTAAACTCTGAGTTAATTTATTTATTTATTTTATTTTACATTTGTTGACCGGGCTAGTCTAGCTGGATATATGCCCATTTTCAGTAGAGGCCCGGGGAGAAAAGCTCCAAGGGTAAATTACAGATATAAAAAACATATAGGAAACAGAACACAGACATTGGTAAATACAATTTTTACAAAAAAGCAGTAAGTAGGGAACATTGATTTAAAAATTGCAAACAAAATATCATGTATGAAATTTTTTTTTTTTGTCAGAAAGCATACATATAAAGTTAATGTAAGGATAGGGAGGATAGAAGAGGAAGGAGTGAGTTAACCTGGGTTGGTGCAGGAGCTTAGCCAGTGTTTGTTGAGATGATTTTTCACTTGTCTTTTAAAAAGTGAGAGAGAGCACAAAGATGTGATGTCAGAGAGTAATTTATTCCACATTTTTCCAACAGAGTTGGAAAAGAGGCAATCTCCATCAGAATTATTAGGTTTGGTAATATTTATCAGTAGCTTGTTGGAAGAACATAGAGGCTTCAGGTTATTGTAAGGTAAAATGAGGTTAGTGAGTATGGGTGTTTTAGTTGGCTGGTATAGGATTGTATGAGCTATTTGAAATTGCTGAAATAGGAGTTGGTTAGGGAGTTCAAGCCAACCTAGTTCTCTTAGGTTCAGGCAGTGGTGAGTTCTAAATGGGGTTCCTGTTGTCATTACTTCCCCTCTAAATGGGAATTCCTTATGTATTGGAGATATATGAATTACTTCAACATACTGTTTTATTGACTTTTTGTAAATTACACCTTTTAAACTCTCAAGCTACAAATGGGAATCCAAGCATTATAATGCATGTTTATATTACTTCATATATACTGTACTGTTTGCAAACATTTTTATGGTGTATGTAATACTTTGTGGAGTTTTTCTCCCCGGGCCTGTGCCAAAAAAGAGTGCAAGCTCAGTCAGAAATTCCCGGTCAACAAATATCAAATAACTAAATAAATAAATAATATGTTGGTAATATTCAATGACTGTTGTACTCCATAACGTATGGTCACTCTGCAGTACTACCTGTCCTCAAACCCAAAAATGGCATAGTGGAGAATTTCGGGGCTGATGATCCCATTTGCATCCTTATGTCTGATGGTGCTGGGCTTCAATCATGCAGTATTTTCTTCACAGTTTCATGAGTTCACATAACCCCTAATATACTTAAGCCCACTGCATTATCTTGCAGAAGTAGTATATCTTCCTTATTCTCATGGACATTACCAAGTACTCTGTCACTCTTTGATGCCTGCATGCTTGTCTGGACTGCAGCCTCTTCTTCAGAATACTCCCAAAGTTTGGCATGATGAATTATCTGTGTCTGTTTCCATCTTCCTTGCTGTCTCTTTTTAATTTTTGTCTGCTCTTCTTGCCTCCATTCTCTGGCATGCCTACCTTTCTTCTTATTTACTCATAATATGTCGCATACAATGTTGTAGGTCTCACTTTTGTTGGTAACTGTCGACATCCTGCTGGAAGTACAAAACCACAAGAGAAATAAATACTTGACATTAACATCCTCTTACAGATCACATTATCTGTCCCAATCAAGTCTAACTAAGCCCCCTCCTTTTAACCAGGATATCCTCCACTCTCTCCCAAAGATATTACACTTGTCCATGTCACAACCATTCTTATGTGTACCTTTTTCTTTTTTCCTCACAGGCCTTTATGTTGTTTTTGATATTTATGCATTTTATTGTCAGTTCTAGCCATGAACCTAATATATACCCCTACAGTCCTAACCTTGCGGTAATATATTTACCTCAAGCAAGGGCTCAATATTTAGTCGCCATCCATATCCTCTCTAATTTCATTGTCCTGCTGAACTTCCCATTGTGTACATTATTTGTTTTCTTTATCATTTTATTTTTTTTTCAAATCTGATGCACCAATTAGAAACTTTGGATACAAAGACCTTGGTCAAAGTACAAAAGCCCAACACTGAAGGAGTTCATAGGTTCTGAAGTCCATTTGGTAGTTACAATTAATACAGTCAAGGAGATCATTTAAGAGCCTGGCCCAAATTCCCAATTTTACCAAAGCACAATCTGGTTAAGTGACTTGATTAAAGTCACAAAGTAAGTAAATAAAGGTTGAAAGATTTATACCCTGTACCTTTGTCACAGGAAACAGATCCTTAACAAGTCAGAGCTTTACTCCATCACTCTATCTGTCAAACCAAAATTAATCCAACTCCTTGGTGTGGGAAGACAGCCCACAGCCTTCTGCACCAAAGGCAAATATACTATCTGTTAAACTACTGGGAGTATTTAATGTTCACTTCAGTTAGAAAATTAATCTAGTCCCTTGCACTTCTTTTACTGTCTCCTTTTCTCCTTTTTGGGATGGGACTTTTGTCCAACAAGACAGAAGACTATTGCAGGACTTTAACCCAGTATATTTGCACTTCAGTGTTGCATAGTCTGAATGGCTTTTAAGCCATTTGTTACACTGAAATTCATTCTATTGTAATTACTTAGATTGTAACATCAACTGCACTAGGAAGATGACAGCATACAGCCCTCAGCATATCCCTGCTCTTATGAGATATCTGATTCACTTAGAACTGATATGACTGGGTCTGGGTTGTGGCTGAAAGTCCACACAATTGAAAATCACAATTAACATTATTTTCTTGTGTGGTAAAGCATCATCACACCTTGAGGAAAGCACCTGTACCTTTACAGTCCTCTTCTTAATATAACTGAATCCAAGATCAGAACAATTCATTTAATAGAGAAAACTATCAAATGTTTATCCTTTGTCTATACCTTCCAGCTGTGGTATAGTTTCATTTAGGTTATACTCTGTTTATCAGCCAACATCCTAATACACGTATACAGAGTTTTGTTTATGAAAATTATTAGGCAAAGCCTTGAGACAATTTCACTGTCCTTTTTTGTAAATAAATATTCTGTTAAATTGTTTAAAAATATGCTGATAGGAGAACGGCTTTGTTATTAATGTATTTAAAGTTCAGATATATTATTCATCAGCATTAATATGAGGGTAACTTTCTAACTAAGCAGCAAGTTAAGCAAAACATCTTCAGAAAATTCTGAGCTTCGTATATTTACTGAATAAATAAAAGTGTATAAGACCAAATGTGCAGAACTGACTAACTTTAAAATAATAACTTTTTGGCAAATGTTGTTTGTGTTTCGGCTTTTCCCGGTAAGGGGTCGCCACAGCGGAACTCCGGCCCGCTAATGATTGGCAGTAGATTTTTATAAAATGCCGAGGTGCCAGCTCGACGCCCAACCTTCAGCTAAGGCACACCCATTTACGCATGCATGTCTTTGAACGCTACCCAACCGCGGGGAGGACATGCAGACTCCACACAGAAGGCACTTCCAAGCCAAGCCGAGAATCGAACGGGAGAACCTCTTGCTGTGAGATAACAACGCTACTGCTGTACCACCGCGGCATAATAACTTTTTGGCAAATAAAAAACAATATTATGAATTAATTTTCAGAGTAACACATTCTTCTTCAGATAAACTATTAATATGACCTTTATAAATGTTTAGGAACAAATGTATTTATACTGCCTGGGGGCAAATGTACAAAGAAATTATGGTGAGACCAGCCCATGTGTGCAGGCTGTTAGATAAAAAATTATGATTCATGAAGAAAAGGGAATTGCAGCAGGTGAAAAGAAACCAGATGGCACTTGGGATTGCAAGTAAGATATCCATATAAAACCCAAAAGAAACTATGCTTGTGCATACTGGCAAAAAGGTTTCACTAGTTATCTAACAAAAAATTTATATTATGCAAGTTTGGTTAAACAAGAAGTCTTACAAACCATGCAAAGTGTGACTTGTGTGTAATAGTTGTTGTGAAAATGCAAAATGTAACCAAAACTGATCATTAACATTTCAAATCTAAAGATTATTATAATGGATATTATAGCAATAACTGATGATGTGGGTGTGGGATATTGAAGATTTACCCATGGTTGGTATGGTTTAATCACAAGGGTGAAGTCCGAGTGATTTAAACAAAACCAACCACGGGTAAATCTTCAATATACCATACCACTGAGTTGGTTATTGCTATTATACAATGACATTATTTAAGGAAAAAATTACTTACTTTTCTTAAATAATGTCTTTGTATGATGGCTCTGTGGTATTCTTCCACTTTCACTGGATATCCTGCTGCTTTTTTTGATGTACTGCACATGCATATGGAACTTACGGTCCCACTCGTAAGCAGCACATCAGTGCTTTGGAAATGAAGCAATGGAGAAAAGAAGATCTCCGTTGCTCCTTTTTAAAAAAAAAAATAAGGTTGAAATTCAGATATTTCAGAGGTACAAAGAGACAGGATGGAGAAAATACAAGGAAAATCAGGTGTGTTTTTCTAGTTTTGAATAACGTACCTGATTTTCCTAGTATTTTCTCCATTATGTCTCTCTCATACTGCTGGACTGTCCAGATTTCTAATTATATAAATTTTTTTTATGGTGAAGAAAACTTAAAAGGTTATAGCATATAGTAATAGAAAAAAGTCCAGGCGACCGGACTTTTTTCCAGTGATATATGCTCGATTTACAATGGGCACGCTGGTTGGGCTAAGCAATCAGCATGTTCGGTTTTGAATGTTAATGGCCAGTCATTGCATAATAAAATATATAATTCATCAGTGAATTTATTTATGAAAACTAAATTATTCAAGTACCTTTCATGAAGCTAAGTAACTAATTAAAAAGGGAAAATAAAGAAAATGTATTATTATATAATGTAATAAACAAAAAGACTTATAGAAACTATGTTTATGCATAGTACAAGATAGCATGTTAGAAATTAATACAACTTATGTAAAGTATTCTTTGGTGCCAAAAAAAAAAAAAACAGAACTTTCAAACTGTCTTCATGTGAAGACCACACACTGTTATTTGGGTATGGCAGCTGATGTTAAAAAGTGAAACAAAGGCATAAACTGACATTTGCAAGATGGATGGCTACATGGGACATCTCAGTGTTTTTCACTGTAATGAAGAATGCTGTGAAACCTGTGATGTAAGGTTATAAATGTATTGCACTGCCAATGATATTACTAATGATAAAAGCTGTATGTTTTGTTGAATTTAATGGCCACAAAGACTTATGGACTGATACACATCTCAGGAGCACCACTAAAAAAGGTAAGAACATTCCTTTAAAAACTGCAGCTAGTTTGCAAATCTGTATAAATCCAAATCACTTGGTAACTGCAGACAGGTTCAAGTTTCATGACAGAATACAATGAAGAGATGTAATCATTTCAGAAGGCATAACTGAAATTCATAAGCTGACTATACACTGCCAATTTGGCAGGGGACTAAAAGGTATGTTTATGAAAAGATCTGTGCGAAATGTGATGTGATAATATGCAAAATATATAACATTCAAAAATGAATGATTGTTAGAACAAGAGGTGAATATAGTAATGCTAGGGGAAATAGCTCAGATGCTTGCAAGATGAAACAAGCGGTATATGAATGCTTAGTGAATAAGCTGTCGTCTGAGCCTTCAAGAAGAGGCCATGTTTCAGATGTAGAAAAATGATCAACAGGGCATTCAACTGATGGTTTAAATAGAAGCATTGTGGAAGATGCCATAATCGATGCCACATTGTAAGAATGTGCAGCTTGAAAACAGCAAGACACGTTATATAATAAAAGCAGAAGTGAGAAAAAAGTTTACTCAAATTGGTAGAATTATAAAAGCAACTCTGTGAAGGCTAAAAGATGCCTTAGCTATTGAAATTGAAAACTATTAAATGAAATGTATAGAATTACACAATTAGGTTGTCAATAGTAGAAATATTATCTTAGTGATTCCAAAAGTAGCTGCGTGAATCTTAATATAAATTAACCATTGCAGCTGCATTATCTGTGATATCAATGCAAGACTACAAGAAAATGTTTTCATGTTTACATTTAAAAATACCTAAAATTCTGCTGCAAATTTGTAAGATGAGGTATCTATGAAATGTAAAGGCAAAGAACATGTTAAATCTCTTTGTTTGTGGGAAAGTCTCACCGTGTTTATTAATTTATATATTTGATTGATTGATTGATTGCTGTTAACCAGGCTCTGTTGAAGAGCATGTATGCAACACTGGGTGACAATTTTCAGACATCCCAGAATTCAGAAATAGTTACCTCGAGCAGTAAGCCCTACCACAGGCAGCCAGATGTCATGGTAACCCCTTTATGATTCAGAGGCTGCTCTACCACAGTTTTTTTTTCTGATAATGGAAAAATCACTGTGGAGGGTGGTGTCCCTGGCCATGCTGAAGGACAGTAAGGCAATCTGGAGGGGGGGAGGCTAATGCTAAAAAGGCATGTAATCTCCCCCAGGAATGCTTGTGACTATCCCCTTATGCTGCAGAACAATTCAGATAATCACTCACCTGTGTAAACTAACACAGCCAAGAGAAGTGGTTACCTATTCAAATCAATAAGAGAGAATTCACTGTAGTTAAGTAGAACAAAGTACAGTGGTGCCATAGTGGTGGTGAAGGGGTCTGACTGGATGAGACAGTGTGTACATGTCTTCAGGGGTATGAATGGAATCACATGATTCTGTGTGTGTGCATGTGCGCACGTGTGTGTGTGTGTGTGTGTGTGTGTGTGTGTGTGTGTGTGTGTGTGTGTGTGTGTGTGTGTGTGTGTGTGTGTGTGTGTGTGTGTGTGTGTGTGTGTGTGTGTGTGTGTGCGTGTGTGTGCGTGTGTGTGTGATGTTCAGAGTTATATCTCTCATTCTCTTAGTGAAAGAATTTTGGACAAAAATAATGGCAGATAATGGACCAAAATCAGTGACAAATTTTAGATATTGCAGTTATAAACTTAGATGGTTGTTAGAGTCACAGCTTTTGCATTAGCATGCATTTTCTAAAGCACATGAAGACTGAAAGTCAAATGTTTGCCCTGTCATTATTTAATAACTTTAATCCTTAGTGATTTGCCAGAAAACCACAAATCTTATGAATAACAGACCAAAAATGTGAGGCACAAATCTGGATATTCTGAGAAAATTCTAGACAGATGAAAGTTATGTTGAGCAGTTTTGACTGTGTGTGTGTGTGTGTGTGTGTGTGTGTGTGTGTGTGTGTGTGTGTGTGTGTGTGTGTGTGTGTGTGTGTGTGCATGCACACATGTGAATGTACATGTGAGGCTATGTGGAGGAGTTCCTTACCCACTGTAATGCATGATCCACCAGAGGAAATTACTCCTTAAAAGTAGTTGTTAGCACAGGTGATAATAAAGAGTGATGCAGAGACATGTAAGGTCTTCCTCAATGCAGTTAAAGATGTCTTTGAATTGCTTTTTCTGTGTTTGCATATACTTGACCTACGCACGGTAGGCAGTGCATGTAGTTGCAGAAAAGTTCTTTGCATCTTTGCCATTAATTAAGAATATTGTAGTAGAATAATACATATAGAGAAAAAAAGGTTGCAAATTGTCTATAATTAATCAAAGATACAAAAGTAACCATAGTGAATGAGTGTTTACATGAGGTACTATCTACTTACTTATTTACAAGAAAGAAAACATGCAAATATATTCACAATTGGTATTTACAACTGATATGATTTAAAGCTTAATGACTTTACTACTCTTATTTTATTTTTCCCACATAACAGGATAACTCACAAAGTAAAAACATTAAATGTGAGTTAATGTGTAATTCAACAGTCAAACGTTAAATGTTTTTGATGTTTTTAGGATTTTGTATATATTTAAAAAATTAACTGAAAATTAATTTCAGGTGCCTGCACAGTTCAAATAAAAATGTCATGAACTGTGAATGTAAGCAGAGTACTGTGCAAGACTCACCCAGGCAGTTAAGTAAAAAACCATTCACATAAGCTGCAATAATTCTGTAACTTCAATAAATGTTTATATTCATATAAAATCATGTAACAAATGTTCCTCAACTGCCTATCTGTTTTCCTACATAAAAACCACTATTCCAGGCAGGTAGGCAGGATGTACAAACATGTTACTACTGTCTATATATGTGCAAAATTACATTTACCACAAGCTGCAGTGCCTCTAAAACTTGGATGTGTTTAGTGTGGTCTGCTTTTTGTTTCTATATGTATATAATGGGTATTCACCTACTTGGTAAGAATTTCCCAATGTTTATTTAGCAAATCCTTAACCAAACTACATCTTGGGTATAGAATAAAAGTTATTTTCTGTTGTCCACTATCAACTGTATCCTCTTCTCTATATAGGCAAAAAGCTATATGTCCTTTAGAACTAATCATGCGAGATTTAAGAAAGGGGGTAAAGAATTTATTTCATCATAAAAATAAACAGGTCTTCTACTCTGGGGCCAGCAGCCCAAAAAACTGTCTTTAGAAATATTATCACAGACAGGCTACAAGGGGCATCTAGATTAAATCCTAGACAGAATAATTTTGAAAAAGGAACTTGGTATATTAAGTAATAGATTAAAACTTATAGTTATAACCGTAAAAGTAGAAGCTCTGATAAGGGCAACAACTACTATAGAAACCTAGATAGAACAGAGGATACAGATACAGATAGTAGACAAGAAAAAATAATTCCTATTCTATAGTTTGGTTTAGATGTTGAGATGTAAACAAATAAACATTGGGACCACAAATTCTGATATAATTCTTAAGGAAACTAGTGGTGAATAACGATATACATATATATAAAAATAAAAGAATTTACATTGTTTATACATCCTGCAACTTCAAGACTTTATACATTCAAGGTACTGGTTCATGTTTATACAGAACACTTAGTTTATTAGCTACCTGCCTACCAAATGAGAATAAAATCGAAAGTGAATGCTTGTCCAAAGCATGTCCTAAGGAGGGGCTAGACATAGATTTTTTTAAGTTGATTTTACAAGCTAACTTTTACCTAGTAGGAGAGAGAGGGAGATGGAAGAAACGAACTGAACAGAAAGGAACAGACTGGATAATTAGATGCACACACACCCCCCCCAGGATTGAAATTCCTTTAAAACTTTAAGTTAAAAAGTAAAAAAAAAAAAATACTTTACAGAAAATTTCATTGAGCAGGTCAAATTTTTCAAAAGGCTCTTTCAGTTTCTAGCAAAACAAAATAAGGTATTTGCAGTAGTTGAGGCTGATCAATTATTTCAGCCACTCTGTCAAATATAATGGAAAAAAGTGAACCTTTTGTGTTTGAAGCATGTTTTTCAATGTGAATGTGGTACTAATGATACGGCAGATTGTCCAATTTGGAATGATGGCTTTGGATTTGGCAAAAAGTGCAAAAGAAATGTTTTGTGAGGGGCAGATTGGTATAAAAGGAGCCAAGTTTCAGCCCAGTGATGAAAGTAATTGACAAATGGTTATGAGATCAGAGAAAACATGTAGAATGTCCTGGAAGCAGTCAGGCACCAGATGGAAGTTGTGACTGGATGTCTGAACTGTAACACTAAGCAGCTAAAGTAATCGTAGGATGACTCATGCAACTTTATAAAAGAACAGTATGATGCCATGATGCTTATTCAATAAAAAATGGTTGATGTTCAAAATAAATCCACATAATTAAGCAGTAAAACAGACTGTATATTAGTTCTGCTAGAATAAAAAGCAAGGTGGAGAAATTTGCTCTGGAATGGGAATTTAAAGGATGATGATGTCAGGCTATTTGGAGTTTATGGAAGCCACAATGATGCAATGGATGAGATGTTCCAAGAGATCGCTGGGTGTGGACAAAGTTTAAATACTGACAATGTCAGTGGCCAGCAAGGCATATAGTTGCCTGAGAGTGATTTTGGTTCATTTTATTTGTTCATGAAAAAGAATAGGTTTCATCACAATGTTGGTGATCTGCAAGGGAGTTAACAATAGGTGACAACCCAATGTTCAGTATCTGATGATGTTTTCAACTTATAAGATCAACTTGTAGGGTAGTACATATTAAGGATATTATTATTCTTGAGTCATTATATTTTACATAAGGTTTTGTTATAATTCTTTTCACACTGTAATAAATTTAAGTTGTAATACTGATCTTTAAAATGTTAAGCATTTACTCGGTCTAATAGTTTGTTTTAAGTACTATTTCATGATGTGTGATTTAAAAGGTCTTACAAGTATTGAAATTATTGTGTTCATTATATTATCTCTTTCATAGCTATTTGCAAGAGTAGGTAGGTATAATTATTAATAATAGTACTTTTAGGGCACTTCAAAAGGAACATAATGCTTTATGATAATATGTAGGGGTGGTACTTTTGAATTATGAACAATAAATTTAAATGCATATCAAGGTCATGTTAGTAATAGGTAAGTTATGATTTATCAGGGGCTCAGTGCCTGTTTTATGAGACTTTGCCTTAAATAACTTTCTTTGTTATTCATAGCAAGCATTGAAATGCAAGGTACATAAGAAGATTTTAACGATTTTAAATGGTTTAGTAAGAGATGCTGGCTACATACTGAAAACTTGTAAGTTAGAAGCCTGGTAAGATTCACATTGTTAATGACTACTAAAGTGGTACTATACAGAAAACTTGTGTATTAGACATTGTAGACAATGAATCCATTGCCTCACTGGATATTATGTTAGGGCAGTCAAGTTTGGCCATGCGTGTTTTCATGAGTGGCTACTTATGTGAGAGTTGATGAAGGATGAACCTGATTGTCTGGTGCTTTCTTTTATGTTCATAGGTTCATAGGTTTATACAAGGCTATCTGCCCTGGGGCATTTACAAGCCTAGCCAGAGTGTGTTTGGCTTTCGCCACCCTTTTAGATCGGTTTACTGTGCCTCTGTAGAGTAGGTCACAGAAGATAGCCCTTTTAATGTTAGTTTACTGTGCCCCTGTCTAGCAGGGACACAGAAGAGATCCCAGGGGTGAACTTATGATCTCCCATCCACTCGTCAAGATTTCTCTTGAAGAGTGTCAGTGAGGGGCTCTGCCTAACATGGACTGGGATACTGTCCCTCCAGCATGCCCTATTTATTTCTGTGCTGAGGTTTAAGTCCCTGGAGCATGTAGCTCTAAGGGATTTGGATTTCCTGAGGTGGAGCATGTTCATTAATTCTCGGTTGGACATGGCTTTATACGTCAGGCATAGATCACCTCTGAGTAGGCGGTAAGCAACTGAGTAGAGCTGGAGTTTCTTAGCCGAACTGCATATGGCATCTGTTTGAGTCCCTTGATCCTCTTGGTGAGGTACTTTTGGGGCCTCTCCAGTTGCTGCAGATGTCGGGTAAGGTACATCTCAAATGGGGCATTGTATTCAATTATGGGCCTGATGAATGATGAGTAGAGGGGCATAATGACCTATCTTGTTCTAGATGTGAACCCTTTCGTGATAAGGTGGGCTATATAGAAGGTCTTTCTAACCACTCTGGCGATGTGATTGTCAAAAGAGAGGTTTCTATCTACTTGGGTCCCCAAATCCCTAATTACTTCTTCCGTACTTAATGGATTACCACCTATGTGGTAATTTGTGGGCACTTTGTTTTTCCGAAGGGATGACTATGCACTTTTTGGCATTTAGCTTAAGGCCATGGCTCTGGCACCAGTTATCCGTCTCTGTGAGACCCTTTTGGAGGATGCTTGTGTCAGCTGGAGAGTCGATTATGGTGCCCAGCTTGCAGTCATCTGCGAACTTGGTCAGCCGTAGTCCTCCCGTATTAGCCTGTACCTCAGAGAAGTATATACAGAACAAGAGAGGTCCCAGGACTGAGCCTTGTGGGATGTCACTTGTAACTGGTTTGGAGTCTGACATGGCACCTGCAATACTGACCATGTGGGTTCTATACCTGAGCCAGTTTGTAACCCATCTTGTGACATAGGGGTTGATATTTAAGCTGGTGAGCTTATTTATGATGCCCGAGTGGGGTATTGTGTCAAAGGCTTTTGTGAGGTCCAAGTAGGCCATGTGGACTACCTTCCCATCATCTATGGCCTTGGTAACTGTTTCAAAGAAGTCGACCAGGTTCAAGAGGCAAGATCTGCCCTTAACAAAGCCGAATTGGTTGGGATCCAGTGTCTGGAGGTTACCAATGTCCATGTTTATGAGTTCCATGATGATACGCTCCATAGCTTTGCAGACCAGACTAGTCAGGCTTATAGGGTGATAGTTTCCTGGGTCCATTGTGGCACCACCTTTGTGGAGCAGGACCACTGTTGCTGTACTCCATTCCTTGGGTACATATCCTGTAGCAAGGCTGAGATTGAACAGTGACTTTATGTGAGGGTTTAGTTCTTCTTGGAGCTTGTGTAAGACACAGCCTGGGACACCGTCTGGTCCCAATGTTGCTGTGTATTTTGCTTTGGAGAGGGCAGCTCTCACCTCTACATTTGTGATGTCAGGGAGGCTACATTCTGTTGGGATAGACATTTGGTCTTTTGGGGGGGGGGGGAGTTTGCACTGAACCTGTCTGCCAGGATGTTGGCAATGTCTGTGGGATCAGTGTATTTTTTTGTCATTTTGTACTAACTCAGAGCATATCTGGGAGTTGCCCCCCAGATTCCTGACATAACTAAAGAAGGCCTTGTGATTATCTTTAGTGTCTTGTGCAATTTTTCTTTCGAAGCTGGCCTTAGATAATTTTATGAGGGATCATAGTTTCTTGCTAGTACTGATCAGAGATGCCTTCCCTTTTTGGGATTTTGCTCTATCATGTAGTAGCTTCCTCTTTCTGTTGTATAGCTTATTTATGGCCGGGGTCAACCAGACTGGTCTTCTGCCTTTGGAGGAGTGAGTCTTGGTTTTATTTGGGATAGCACAATCCATGCATTCCTGTAGGTGTCCATAGAATGCATTTGTAAAGGATTCTGCTGTTTGGGCAGTATTTTCCACTGGCCCGGTGGCTTTGAAGGATTCCACCTTGGTTTTGAGAAGTGTGAAATTTGCTATTGAGAAATTTTTCACCGTGATTTCCTTGGCTGGGGGTGGGGATGGGATATGAATTTCCAGTGAGATTAATTTATGGTCTGATCTTACCAATGAGGGACATACCTCTGGTGTGGAACATAGAGTCCCCATGTTGGTGATGACCAGGTCCAATATGTTATCCCCTCTTGTGGGAGTGATGACCAGTTGTTCCATAGCATTTGAGTTTATAAATTCTAGGAACCATTGGGCAAGGGTATTGGGGCTTGAGTAGTTTTCCCAGTCGATGTTTGGGTAGTTGAAGTCACCCAATATTATTGTGTTTGGAGAGACCTTCATATTCTCCAGTGTTCTCAGGAAGGCTGAGTGGGGTTCCTGAGTTTGGGAGGGTGGTCTGTAGCAGGCTAAAAACTAAAAGACAGTTTTGCCCATTGTTAACTGTACATGGATGGTCTCCGATGCTTCGTGTAGTGCCACTAACCTGGAGGTATGGGTATCTTTGATGAGTATGGATACTCCCCTTCCTTTTGTGGTTTGGTCCAAGTTTTGGGGCCGAAAAGCATGGTATGAGGTATAACCTGGTAGTGCTGGGGTGCTCTCTGGGGCCTTGAACCAGGTCTCTGTCACTGCACAGATATCGATATTCTCCATACTGAGGAGAGCCTTGAGTGTGTGCATCTTGAGGTTTAGACTTCTGGCGTTGAGCAGCATTACCCTTAGTTTTTTTTTTTCTTGTGTTGTCTATGGAGGTGGGTTTGCCTTTTGAGCCTTGCCTAAAAAAGGCACTATGGGGGTGGCAAGAGCCTTAGCTAGTATTCGAAAGCCCAGGGGTGACAGGTGCAAGCCATCCCTAGCCAAGCAATGTGGCTTGTCAAGCATGTCATTCCAGGCTGACAGACACTGAATCCCCTTAGAATGACACCAATACTTTAGCCAATTGTTAAAACTGATAATTTTGTCTTTATACTGTGACATCATTCTTGGTGAGGGCAAGATGCTACTCAAGGTCAGGGTCATACCGGTCTGGGCTACATGATCAGAGAGCTCCTCTATGTCTCTTTTCATGTAGTCCAGGGAGGTACATCTCAGGTCATTCACACCAGCATGGACAATGACGGAGTCATTTGTACTTGCTTTGGAGTGACCTGAGTGCTTGTGTTATGTGGCGGATCCTGTCACCCGACAGGCAGCTTACAGTGACCTTCTCCTTGTTCAGTCTGGTGAGAGGGACGTCAGTGTGTCTGACAATAGAGTCCCCTATTACAAGTGTGTTAGGTGTGTTGTTTAGCCTTAAGGGCTGTGGCTGTGTGGCACACTAACTTTGTGAAATATGTGATACGTGGGTATTGTTGCGGGGTAGCGGTTGCTTGGATGTCTGCTTTGGAGGTCTCTGCTGCTTTGGCAGATTTTTATTTAGAGCCTCCGAGTATGTTTTTGTGTGTTTATGTGTTTGGTTTGCTGATGTGATAGGTCTATGTGAGACTGGAATAGTGGTGTGTGTGGTTACCTTCTCCTCCTGACTGATTGTACCAGTGCTGAGTTGAGAGAGCTCAGCCTCCAGTTTGGCTATATAGTTGCATCTCTCACATATATTTGAGTTTGATGGGAGGAGGAGAGGGTGGTCTGTGTACATAAGGCAGTTGTAACATTGCCTCATGATACCCAGATTCACCAGCTGGACTGGAGAGTAAACCCGAAACTGACTATTGGACATGCCAGAACAGTATAAGGAACATTTTTTTGACTGATCAGAAAGGACCAATAGGGAGCCAAGTACTTATAAGGAGTATAAGAGGGTGTAGTGCTTTAATTAGTGTTTACTTATAAGATTACTTATAAGATCAAGTGCAGGGCTTTAGAATGAAAATAGAGTGCTTACTTTGAGATTTAGAACAGTTCTAAGGGAAAAGTGAAATGTGAAATTGTGTCGGTTATGGACATTGAACTAATGAAATCATGTTAGATGTTTTCATAGATAACATCAACATGAAATATGATAGGCACATTATGGAAGGTTAAGTACATTGTAAAATAATTACAAAGATTATTTTAGGGTGCATCTGTGTTTTTCTTTCTCTTAGATATGGGTTGTGGCTAGAGGTGCAACAGAAAGGGGATTAGTTTATTCTTTTTCTCTTTTTAAAGTTGTTGTAGAGCAAGATATGATTGCCTGAAGCTTGGTGAAGGGAATTTTCTTTAGTAACTTGTGAGCTGTTTTATTTTTTTAATGTTTGTTTATTTATTGGGTGGATTGATGGATGGCTAGATGGATGGATTGATTAATGGATGGGTGGTTGGAAGAAGCACCATTTAAAAATAATAACAGAAGTTATGTTTGAAAACAAAATGTTAAGGTGATACTGTGGGACTGTGTTGTACAAAGTACTGCTACAGGTAGCTGGTGGATGTTGAATTAACTTTTATGCACTGTAAATGGTTAGAGTTTCACACTTTGGAGTCAGATGTGAAATGGTGAAAACTGAAAACAAGTTGATTATTCTAGTTATGAAATTTAGTTCTCAGATCATGTAGGATTGAATTCTAGAACTCAATATGCAGGGTGAGCTAGTATTTATGATGGTGCCTGACTCAAGAAGTTTGATTGGACTGGGCTTGATATATAATCAAGGGACTAAGGATGAATTCAGTGGGCTAGTTCTGTCTTTTCACCTGTTCTGTAACCTTACAGAGGGTGGTTTATTTGGGGGAATAAACTAAGGTAGCTAGAAAGGCACTAACGGTTGTATATTGACCATGGAAAGAAATGAGAAAAGCATTTGATACACTGGCAAAAGTTAGGATTATAAGAATATGTTGTAAGTTGTAAAACTGTTAACTGGTTTTACTTTCTCATGATCTTAAGGCATGACATGAGCAGACCACTTGAAAATATGTATATATTCCGTAAATAGCTCTTATTTTTCATACGCTTATGTTAGTAGATGGCCTCTCTTAATTTAGAGGTAACTGGATCAGAAGGTTAAACTAAAATAATAGTCTATAAAGAAGATACAAGTGGCGGGTCACAAATGAGGGAATGCTGCCACGGCAGAGTAATTATCAAAACCTCTAGCAAACTCCATAACATGATTACTAGGGAATAGACGCAGTCTAAAACAAAGAATTAAAAACTGGGTTGGAATGTAAACCAGACCTCACTTAAAGCTACATTGGTACCCTATATGTCATGAGTTGTGTTAGAGGCAGATATCCAATGGCCAGAGAGTGTACAAATTTTAATTTCAAGTAGTGAATGTACAATGTCCACTCTACCCATACTGAAGATGGGCAAAGCAGGATAAGTCCTGTTCTGTGGGGGCTTTAAAGTCAAAGAAAATGCAGTGTTAAATACCTCTTGCCCAAGATAGAAACTATGCATACACCCCTTAATGGTAGAGCATTTTAAAAAGACTTCTTGGCAAAAAATACTGTTATGCTATTCAAAACCACTGTGCACACCAGAAACATGTCTGAGCTCCTAGCATTTTATAATATTTAAAGTAATAAAAAATGGACATGATGACTCCTGTTTAACACCAAATATGACTGAATATTACTGGGCATTATGGAATCACTTCAAATATTTGGTACTGGCATTCAATGCTAGTGTATAAGTTGGACAGTGTAATGAACCTAATCTGAATCAGGTATAGCGCCCTCAGTATTCCCTCATTGCCCCTATTCAGCATGGGCAATCCCAGAGCTATTTTCTTAGAATCAGGTGTAGTGTTTCTTCTAGGAGGAAAAAGCTTAGCTTGTTTTGGAATCTGTCTTTTTTGCAGGGTAGAAGGAAAAGCTGGGGTCTTGACTTATTTTACTTTTATGACTTTTGGGGAGGCTTGCTTAAGTGCAGAGTTATGAAATCAGATTTTTATATTGATGAAGCCATTTTTGGCTCCTTTTATTTGAATTCTTTGTTCTTATTTTAATTTGCCAATACATGAAAAGAACATTATGGATATCTTTTTGATATTTTAGGAACGGTTTAGATTGCCTTTTTTGTTGTGATTTTTGTTTATTTTAATTGTGTCTGCTGTTACATGAAATTCTGCTTTGCATACAAAAATGAGAGTATTTGCTTTTGTATAGTTGATAATGCTGCAATGTTTCAGATTCCTGGCAAAGCATATAAGGACTGTACGATTAGTGACTTTTTTCTTTAAAAAAATGCAGAAAATTCATTAATGACTATTTGAAGGACTAATGTGATATATATATATATATATATATATATATATATATATATATATATATATATATATATATATATATATATATATATATATCTTGACATTTCCATTATATTGAAGACAGGAGTTTTGAAGCTTGGTGCAGGGCAGTGATGCCTTAGTCTTTAAGAATTTTAGGGTTTCAAGACTATTATGTGAGCCTCACGTAATCCCTTGCATCAAGAAAGAATTTATAATTAAATAAGTAAATGGTAGGCAGACAGTTTAGTGGATAGAAGTCAGCATGGTTACTTTCTTCAATCTGGCTTTCAGCAGAAAGTGTGTGTGTGTGTGTGTGTGTGTGTGTGTGTGTGTGTGTGTGTGTGTGTGTGTGTGTGTGTGTGTGTGTGTGTGTGTGTGTGTGTGTGTGTGTGTGTGTGTGTGTGTGTGTAGAGAGAGAGAGAGAGAGAGCATACCTCTCGCATATAGCAGATGCTTGCACTATTTCCTATTTTGTATTTATTACAATGGGGAATATGGAAGGCAAACCTTTAGTAATATTTCTCACACTTAGCTGAATATTTTTCTTCAACTGTTTATATCCCCTGTAACTTGTCTTTGTATTTACTCCTCTTACATTGTCAACTGATTCTCTCTCGGCCAAGCCTGTGGCTGAAAAAGGTAAACACATTTTAAATAAATAACAAAAAGTAATGAACTAACTTAGAGGAAGAAGTTTATAAACCTTTTATGGATCCTTTGGTTGTGTTATCTAAATTACTTTCTTATTTTACTACCGGTCTAGAGTGCATTTTCTCTTCCTTTTTCCCTTCCATTTTGGTGAGATGGTTCTTTTCTCTCATTAGCCTACTTGCACTCATCTCCTTGTCTGAACTGATGGGTTGGCATAATGGTTAAGGCCTTCAGTTCATAAACAGAAGGTACAAGGTTTAATTCTGACCTAGAGTTACTGGCTAGGTTTCAAATGGCGTTTCAGGGCAGTTAGCCTAGTAGTCTCCTATAAATAACATTTAGTGATGCCTCAGAACCATATTTGACTAATATATATTAAATACTATACACATATAAGAAACTAGTGTGGTTTGCACTGGCCATATGGCAGAAAACACTGGATTAAATGTTACATACAATTCCAAACACTCTGTGCTACCTGGATGACATACTTGTAGCAAGTCACACTGATGAAGTCCAACTGAGAAATCTAAATGAGTTCCCAACAGGCTGATTACAAACTCACTGTCTCATGAGGCAAGTGCTCACCTAACCCCCTACTGACCACACTAGTTCTGCCAGGTAAGAATGAGTAGTCAGGCTGTATCCGGCAGCAATAACGGACAGGTTTTGAGATGTCTCTCTTAAAATTTCTAGGCAGGATATTTGCTTTTTTGACATAGTGCATGGACTTTTTTCTCCTGTTTTTCCTCCAGCATTTTTATTGTTCCTTACTTTATTACAAAGCTAGAATTGAATGATTGTGAGCTGTGAGTTGGGTTGCTCTGTAACTTCATAAATTCAATGTTGTATCTTTGTGTGTATGTCTCTCTGTATGTTTATAGATACACACACACACACACACACACACACACACACACACACACACACACACACACACACACACACACACACACACACACACACACAAGGTTCCTCTTTATAATCTCGAAATACTGAAATCTCACTTTTGACCTAACCATCTGCACTCATATATATGGGTCCCCTACACATGATCAAAATTCTGAAAGCTGAAACCCATATGGCCAAGACCATATGATCGACTTTTCAAATCTCGATCATGCTTAACGGGCATCTCTGTATAGTGCAGAATGGGATGATTCCCATCATCTGCACTGTAGTGCAAACTCGGAGTATGTATATTTAAATTGCAGGGGGGTGTTGGGGGCACAGCCCCCCACGGGGGGTCAGGGGGGGCTTGCGCCCCTGCTAGCAATGTGTAGGTAAGCTTTTGTTTTGTGTTTTATTTTTTTTACATGTTCGAAATTTCAAAAGTTGAACATATGGTCTCAGCCATATGAGTTTCAGCTTTCTGAAATTTTGATCATGTATAGTAGACCCATATATATATATATATATATATATATATATATATATATATATATATATATATATATATATATATATATATATATATATATATATATATATATACACACATACACACACACACACACACACACACACACACACACACACACACACACACACACACACACACACACACACACACACACACACACACACACACACACACACACACTCAGACGCATGCAAACACACTCAGACACATGCACACATCAGTAGAGTGTCACAGTGTGAAATGCAGTATGAAGACTTGAATCCTAGATGGAGTCCCTAAATGGAGTCAAACAAGCTTTCCTGGGTAAAGGAGAGGCAATCTTCTTATACAAGGGATCTTTTGAAGAACATAAAGTAATTTGCTCCTCAGATCAGATGGAGTTTGAAGTATTCAGAAACAGATTCATTGGCCTCTCACAGCAGAGATAGATGGGTCAGGCATAGAGAGAGACATGCCATCAGGCAGAATAGGTCAGTAGACTTCACTACAAAAGTTAGCAGAGGAAACAGATCTCATTAACAGAAACCAATGAAATACTCGTCATGGGCCTTAAGAAACAGGTTGACATATCCACTGAGAGTTATAAACTTGCAAAACAAGAGAACAGATCAGACGAGGAGAAGGCTGCAACTGGAGACTAGAAACACAGAAAAAAGGAATGTGAAGTTTTCTGTCCTTTACTGTTCTTAAAGCCAAACTGTATGCTTGTGTTTAGTGATAAGACATGAAAATTCTGTTCAGTAACGATGTTGTTACTTCCATCCTGAAACTACTGCTGTTCCCATTTCCAGGAGATGAAATATAATAATCCTGAAAATGCACGTTGTTTGAGTTAATTTCGCTGAGAAGCTAACCAAGAATGGGCAAGTTATCTCAGCTTGCAGAAGAAATACCATGGACATAATTCATTCTTATTCTGTTATTCTAACAAGCAAAGTGAGGTTAATCTGTTCAAAGCGTGTAGTTAAACAGATGCATGCTGTTACTGTTGCAGGTAAGGTGGATTATATCTGTTCATATTGTGTAGTGAAAAAGAGTATGACATTCTACTACAGAAGTCTGCTGATAGTAATAAACTATACCTGAAGTTAATTGTATGCATGTGTCAAGTCTGAGCACTAGCGAAGCTCATTCTGTGCTAAGGAGGTAAATTGTATATAGCACAGAGGAAAAAAGTTATTCCATTCTTCTGACTATTTGCTGCTAATAGAAAACAATGTGCTAAGAAGACAGTTTTGGTAATTTAACATAAAAGTTTTTGCAGTGTGTTTACCAAAATTGGAATGGCAAACGTATTCCAAGTAACTGAATAGTGAGTATTCTGACAATGTGTTAAAAAATCTAATTCCCTGGAAGTGGGATAGTAGAAATATCTGCAGATACACTAGAGAACTTGCAAAATGCTGCTATTGTTCAAAAGAATTGATAATGGAACTGCATGTGGTAATAACTACTGGTAGACATGTGACTTGGGATAGCTACAAAAATGTACTGAAGAATAAACTCCTTGGCCAATGCTGTAAAGCGTGAAAAGACTAGGCAGTAAGAAAAAGGAACTATATTGTATGTCTAGCAAGGGTGCCGGAACCATAGGGCAGGGGTGATAAGCTCCCCCACTTTAAATAAAATCATGAACTATATCCTCACCTGAGTCCTGGCTCAGATTGTTTTATTTTTTTAATTAAGAATGTGTGCCTGTGTCACAAAAGGGACATCAGAATCTTTCCTCTAAGAAAGTGTATCTGTGTATGTCCGGTTGTCTGCTAGTGTTCATGCCTATCCTTGAGGAAGCTATTGTTCTATTAAAAATGTATTTGCCTTCATTTTCTTATCAAAAATAAATAGAAAGCTAAGCTTATAACTTCTCCTGCCCCAGTTTCACTGGGCAGGAGCAGTTTATTAAGTGTAGCTCAGGGTCTTGTACAGTCTATTGACCTTTCTTATCAGGTGTTTTCTGGTAAAAGAAAAAGGGATTCCTCTTTTCCTGAGGAGATTCAAGAAATTAAAGCCAGATAAGAATGTGACGGAACAGATAATTTTTTGTCTTCAGAATTCTGATTCAGACTCAGTGGAGAGCATGTTACCTGAATCTCCCTATCAGTGATTCTCTTTCTCCCAGACTATTTCCAGAATGTGCAAGTGTATTCAGTGGGAGAACACTGAGGTTTCTCAGTCCCCCAGAAATATTATCAGGTGTTATGGAAGGAATTTCCAGAACATTCACCTATTTCCCCAGTTCTTTCACCTCTGGAGAAAGTGTGTGTCACTGCCTGCAATTTTCTCTAAAAAAGGCAAACAAAATGTGTAAAGTTACTCAGTCTTTTAAGTGTTTATACACTCTTCCTAAACATGACCAGCTGCTGACAAACATTTTAACTGTAATCATTCCCCTTCTGATAAGGATGGTAAAACAGTTTTTATGTTTGGGGAAAAAGTGTTTGCTTCTGCAACTCCAATTTTTAGAACTTTGAATTGTCAGGCTCACATGTTAAAATTTATTCTGACTAATTGTGAAAATATGAGGTATGTTTTATATGCAATTATTTCATATGAGGGAAAAATCTGCTTTGTGTGGTTTGGTTTATTTTTCAGGTCACTGCTCATTTAAAGTGTGTTTATGACTGTAGATATCACATCCATTGAGGATGCCACTGGTACTGTGTTGAGGAGGTTTGACAGGCTTTATTCTGAGAACCTCCTAGAGGATGTAAACATGAGATTTTACATTCATTTTTGGATGGAGATTTTGGTCCCACTGCTGCAGAGGTTATCAAAATGGGATGAAATGAATGAGCTGATACAGGGAATCACAGATTTTTTTATCCCTCCTTCTTTAAAATTTTCAATGTTTTTTTTTTTTGCTCACTTGTACAACTTTGGCAAGAAGCAGACAGTCTTAACAATATGCTAGTAATCAGACATTAAAAATCAATGTTGGAGAATTTCCATATAAGAAAGCAGGAACCCCCCAAAAAAAATAAATAGATAAATAAAGGATAGTCAAATAATTCAGAATGATTATGTAAGGGGCCTTGTCCTCCTTCCCAACCTGGCAGTCTCTAATCCCTTCCAGAAAGTCTGAATCTCCAGTTTTCTCTTTGGCAACATGCTGTTTCAGACAAATGGGTTCTGAGACTGATTCAGCAGGAGTACAGATGGAAGTGAGAAGTGGTCCCACCTTGCAGGGAATTATTCCACACCCACCAGACCAAATCCTTCTGCTTCTTGAGAAGTGGTCCCACCTTGCAGGGATTTATTCCACACCCACCAGACCAAACCCTTCTGCTTCTTCCTGCCCAACAGCACATGCTTTATCATGGGGGTAATATAAATGGTTCTTCTATCCCAGTGGGGAAGAGTTTTTCATTTAAGAATGTTTCTGATGCCACAGAAAGAAATGCCTGGTTAAACTAGTTTGTGATAGTGCCAAATTCAAGATGTTTTCACAACACAGTCTCTTGCCCCTTCTTCCCCATTTGATATTTTTTTGGTAACCTTAGATTTAAAAGATGCTTATAATCACATTCCTGTCCATTAAGGTTTCTGATGTATTTTTTTTGTTAAGGTTTTATGTGCCTGGAATGCATTATGTATTTTCTGCCTCACCCTATGGGCAATCCATTGCCCTAAGAATGTCCACAAAGTGACTAGCTCCAGTTACTGCTCATTGGAGGCTACGTGGAATCCATTTTTTCCATATTTAGAGGACTTACTTATCTATACAGACTATTTTTCAAAGTGTTAGGAATCTCTCTCTTTGATGAAAGATCTCCTATGCAGGCTGGGATTCCAAGTGAACCTCAGTACAAACAACTTCTCTTCCATAGAAGAAAACATAGATCTATATTTAGGTCTATTCTAGTTTTTTCCCCAGCTCCCTCTGGTGTTGCACATACAGCCACTATGGACAGATGGGCAAAGGAGGGAATACCTCAGGATTCTGAGTCCCTCTGGTCAGACTCCACATGAGAAAGATACAATGGTATCTGAAGACCCTTTCATACTTCTCAACCTCTTAGAGCAAGAAATCTGGACAAAATCATAAATAATTGGGGAACAAAGGTCCCAAAATAGAGACTTTTTTAAATATTGCACTTACAAACTTAGAAAGTTAAAGATAAAGTCCAAACAGGAAAACCTCACCAAAGGCAACCGCTCACAGCAAACAGCAACACAAGTCCATAAAAAGCAGTTGCCACCAGTATGAAGAATTATTTATCCGTCACTGGTACAAAACAGCAAGTACAAAAATAAAAGCAGTAAATAAAACCCAAGAACAGTAAGCACTTTTGGGTTGTTACCCTTCTTCAGACAATACATTACAGATACAGGAAATCATTTAAAACCCTTCACAGCCAATCAATGTTCGATATTGAGTCCACCTTTTCTTCAGGGCGGGCTTAATAGGAATGACCTCATTGAGGCCAGGAAATCTGTGTGCTGTTAATTCTATAATCCACCTAGTTTCTTCACACTTAGTTCTGTTCACAATATCGCCCCCTCTGTTCCCTTTGGATATCAGCCTGATAACCATAAATTTAAAATTGTGACCTGCAAATGCTGATGCATGCCTAAAAAGAGCATTATGCTAATTTTTCAGCCTAATGGCTGATAGGTGATTCAAGATTCTAGTTTTTAACATGCAATTGGTCTTTCTTATATAATAACAGTTGCAGAATTGACATGTAGCTAAATATATGACATTCATAGATCTACAATTGGCACTCACAGCAAAATGAATCTGAATTAATATAGCAACAAGCCTTACAGGAACCACACGGTCTGGCCCCCTTCCTTGTCACTATATGTCTATGGACATCTCTACCTTCATTGCTTAACAAGTCCTTTAGATTTTTGTTTCTCCTAAAGCCAAAAGATGGTATGGTTCCAGCAATTGTACTCATTTTCTCATCAGAGGCTAGTATCTTCCAATTATTTCTGATTATATCACAAACACCATGTACGTTATTACTATAAGTCAGCATAAGCCTTGGACCTTTGTTCTGTGACTTCCTATTTAGATTTGTGAATTCATATGATTCCCTTGATTTAAACCAAGTGTTCAATCTACCCTGTCTAAGTTTCTACTGCCTGGCAAAAGTCTGACTCACCTTCTCCTCTCCATAGCCCTTTTCTCTGAAGTTATACTTTAGTTGTTCCATTTTTATTTCAGAATCATCATCCTCAGCACATAGTCTAGAAACCCTTCCCAACTGCCCTTTGACTATGTTGATAAAGGTATACTGGGGATACATGCTGTCCCATGCTAGCAGGCTGATTTTCCAACATCCTTTTCTATAAAGTGTGGTCCTAAAACCCCCTGTATCCTGGAATAATATTATATCCAGGAAGTCTATCTCTGTTCTGGAGAAATTCAAAGAGAATTTAAGGAAGGTGGTGGAAGATCCTAAATAGCTGACAAAACTAAAAAGCCCTGCCTCATCTCCCTCCCATAACAGAAAAATGTCATCCACAAAACGCCTGTATAGATGTATCCTGTCCCTCCACTTGTTCGACTGTCCTAACACAAATTGCCTTTCCCAAAAAACTAAAACCAGATTAGCATAAGTGTTTGCACAGGGGGTGCCCATAGCTATCCCCTGTGTCTGTCTGAAGTATTTGCCTCCACATATAAAGACATTATATTCCAAAACCATACTCAATAGTTCTCTTATCAATTTCAATTTGAGCTCCTCCAGCACATTCATTTCCATTAATAAATGTGTGACCGCTTCTATGCCATAGTTATTACTAAGCACTGTGAAAAGACTCTGCACATCAAGGGTTACCATGATGTACTGCAAAATACCTTTCGCCTCTACTGTTTCTTTCAATGAGGTTAGAAAATGCCCAGAATCTCTCAACATGTCTATACAATCCATTACACAAGGTTTCAATAGACACTCCAACCATATCGAGATGTTTTCAGTGATCCATCCCCTCCCTGAGATAATGGGTCTCATGGGAGGGTTAACAGGATCTTTGTGTAATTTTGGGAGAGCCTTAAAAACTGGTGTGACCAGGTGCTCTATCCACAGAAATTCAAATAGATCTTTATCCATTAAGCCATCAACTTGTAACCATTTAAAACCAGTCCTCACCTCAGAAATAATTCTGTTTAATGCAATTGAGGAGATCTGAGTGTAAGTGGATGTGTCTGATAGCAAATCCGCTAATTTATCCTGATAAAAACACGTGTCCAGGACAACCACAGCTCCTCCTTTGCCCGCATTCTTAATAATTATGTCTGTATTACCTTGTAAACCCTTAACTGCCTGTCACTGCATATTTGTCAAGTTATAAAAACTCCTGGTACAGCCCTTAGACACAAACATTGTCATATTACTGTGGTTTGAATGTTATTTTAGTGCTAAAAAACACAATATTAATATATTCGTTCAGACCAGGGGCTCTATCTGCTATCAAACTGATCTGCCACAGTGACTCCTTGCATTCTAAAATCAAATTGGTGTTACCTATATAATCTACTTGTTGAACATAATCTATGACTGAAAAGGTGATTTTTTTTAAAGTTCACACAATGAATAGCATGCCTAGCTAAAGCATTGGTAAAGTCCTTTTTCTTAATAGCAAGTGTGTGCTCACATATTCTACGCTTTAAACATCTAATGGTTTTTCCTATGTAGTAACTAGGCCAAGAGTCACATACTGCCACATAAACTATGTATGTACTCTCACAGGTAAACCATCTGTGGACCCAAATAGCCCTTTTAAGATGTGTAATAAATGTACTAGATGTATTACTTATATAACTTCATTGTTTACACTTCCTACAGGAGAAAGTACCACAAACACTGTTCACATCAGTCAATGTTAAAGTGTGCCCCCCCACCATTTTCCAAAATGTTTTTGATGTTCTTAATTTTCTTATAGGTGAACTTGGGTTCTACACCTTCTACCCATATGAGTTCCCTATTCCCCATCAGAACCTTCCAATTGTCCTTTATTATGTGTTTGATGACACCCATTTCATTGACAATGGGGATGGGGAAAGAAATAGTAAACACTGTGTTGTCCTTTTTCATGTGGTTACTCACATCACCAACCCCCCTGATGATGGGTTTGGCAGCATGTATTAATATTAAGTGTTTTTTAGCAATAAAATAACATTCAAACCACAATAATATGACAATGTTTTTATATTAAGATATTTTTATGAAGCTTTGACATTCTAAGCTGTTTGGAAAACAAGACAGTTTTTTATTTTTATGGTATGATTTTATACCTTTAATTTAAAGTATCATGAAAGTCATGTGATGTGTGATGTAACTTATAAGGGGTGTGTTCTGAGAGGTCAACTTTTTTCTGAAGAAGTTCATGAAGAATAAATTTGAATGAAAGTACTAAAGAATTGTGTTCGCTCCTTCATTCCATCTACAGCTTTTGGTTTGAGTTTAATTTTCCAGTTATTTTCCTGTCTTACTCCTCTAACAAGGTTCATTTGTTTTCATTTCAACATGTTTCCCACGGATCCCCTGCTTTCAAGGCATTCCAATATCAAATTGCTTTTGAAAGGGTTTTTGCATAAGAGACCTCTAAGATTAGAGAAGCTAACACTTGCTACATTTGAACCAGCTTATCTGGCATTACTTGAGGTTCTTAACATGAAAACAGTTTTACTGCTTGCTCTGACCTCTGCAAGAAGAGCATCTACGTTGTAAGCTCTTATAGTGGGTCAACCTTATTTCATTTTCCACAGGGCAGGGCTTCCTTGAGAACTATGCCTTCTATTATGCTTAAATTGGTATCCAGTTTTACTTAAAGCCAAATTGTCCATCCCCCCAGGTTTTTCCCTGACCCACAAAATGAGGGAGAAAGCATACTTCATACCTTGGATTTCCACAGACAGTTCAGGTAAGATCTTGACATTATAAAATCTTTCAGAACTTCCAATCAGTTGTTCATTTGTCATAAAGGTAAGAAGGGACAACCTGTGTCAAAGCAGACTATTTCCAAATGGATATCTCAGACTATTACCTGTTTTTATTCCCACTGCAACAAAACTATTCCAAACAGGGTCAATCCATATTCTACCAGGACCTTGGCTTCATCTAAGGCTTTTTGGAAATGGTTGAATTCTAGCAGTATTCTAGAAGCAACAACTTGTTCCTCTGTACATACTTGTACAAAGCACTACAAGACATATTCTTTCCCAGGTCTAGGTCAAGTTTTGCTAGAACCATTTTATAGGGGCTCCTGGACCCTTCCTCTTTCACCTCCCAGTTATTCTGAGCTATGGCAATCTACCCATACAGCTCAGGCTACTGCAGCAGTGATCAAAATGAAGAACATAATACAATTTTGTAAATAAATTTACCATGATGGTGGCTGTTAGAATTTTCACTGCTGCTGTAGCCACTCCCTTACTCCAACCTGTTTTTTTTTTTTTTTTTTTTTATTCCTAGGAATGTCTTCTTAGGGCTCAGCCTTCCTCTCGTAACTTGCTTGAAAACTCTAAAGGTCATGGCTCCTAAACAGTGTCTTTTTAGATAGTTCAGCTCAAGTTAATGGTTTGGGTGCATGGAAGGTGCCCTGAAGCTTTGCTGGATGTAAGACATATACCTTAGGTTACTGCAGCAGGGATCATTTGAACATCTAATGTTATAGACATTTTTATCTATACAACTGTAGTTTTCAACCACCCAAAATGTTTACATGCAAATTTGTATTTTATTTCAATATTAATTTTCTACAGTTGAAGTACTAGTTGGACTGAAACCTCTTAATGCATATTTAAGTAGCAAAGTCTGTGACTGTGCATATGTGTGTATGTCCTTTTAATAAAATTCAGAAACCAGCATTTATTGTCTCCAACATGTGCGGACATATAGGAAGCAGAAGCACAGACTCTGGTTTTAGTCTATTTCTGACTATAATGCTGACAGCTCACTGTATACTTTTTATTCTGAATTTGGAAATGGCCAACTTATCTTCAGTATCTCCACTTTCACAATATCAAGTGTGCACTAAGCTGCCTGGACTATGGTCAGAAACAGACTGAAACCATAGAGTCCATGCCATATAGCAATTACAAGTGTTGTTCACCACTATGTCGTTTAAGTGTTGGAATGCCCAAATAACAGACACCAAAGTTTAATGTTGCCTATTAAAATTTCTGTCCTCCTTTCATTTACTCATTCAGGTTTATAGCACTCAGGCCATCTTTGTGAATAATGTACTCAAAGGCGATGCATTCAGCTGAAAGTATATGTCCCACTCACACTTGGAATGGGGCAAGGAAAGGCAGTAGTTTCATTTATTATTTAATACGAAATTTATCTGGAATTATTCTTAATGCAACTACAGCTGGCCATATATGCAGCTATTAAACACGTATCATGTATGTGCAGCTTTTATCACAGTTAACAGTAGAAGAAAACAGTAAAAATGCCCCTTTCAGGTCCCTACATGCCCCTCTAGACCTCTGCCCCCCCCTCCCAGCCTTCAGCATCTTCCGGCACCTCTGGGTCTGTAACTTCTATAACAAAAGCTGCAACTTCAGAACATTTTTTGAACTGAAACTTAACAAGAAATTGAAAGTGCTGATTCTACGATACAAAGATGCAGTTGCTATGAACCCAAGTAAATTTCTGCAGAACTGCTTGTAGTAGAAAAATAAAAGGCAGAGAAACAGTAAAAGCAAGGCTTGTAAAAACGTTGGCAAAACTGCATTAAGTCAAATGCCTTTACTGAGGCAAAGCAGTACAACGACCAACTGTGTTTATGTGATACTGTTAAATGGTTACAGCAGAATACTTGTCAAAGTACAGTTGGAATGCAAGTTAAGGATGAAACACTGCAGAGCTGATGAACAGATAACTTAGGTGCAACAGAATCAGTGTGCATGAAAAGATTTTTTTCCTGATATGCAGAAGCAAAAAGGGTGTTATACAGTAATGCTGTACAACTGCACAGTGAAACCCTGTCTGATGCCAGGAATCAAATTATGTTTAGACCAAGTCTGAAAACTTAAACAGTATTGTTGCTAGGCAGAACATTATGGAAAAATGTCACTGAGACTTTTGGATAAAGTATGATACCTCAACAGACAGTATGAAAAAATACAACAACATGCTGAAACACAAACAAAGCAGGAATAGCACCATGCAAAAGGTCACAGACGCAAATACAAATGAAAACAATGAGTTACAGAAACAACCACTAGGGTGATATTGCTAAAGTCAGGCAGAGATTAGGAGACTGGAGCAGATGGTCTTGGAGTGTAAACAACATATGAGTGAACTAACAGAAATAAAAAAAGAGTTTTGCTTTCAAGAAGATCACAAAAAGTAATAGCTAAGTTGAGCAACTGAAAGACCAAACAGAATACCTACTTTGTCCCGCTGTGAGCATGACAGCCAGCTAAATACCTTAGCTGAAACGATGGTTAAATCCGATGTATTTCTACTGGGGGACATAAATATTGATCAGTAAACTCAGTGACCTATAGTGACAATGTTAGTCATTTTCAGCACTTCCTTGACATTATAAATGGGTTTTACCTGAAAACATCAAAATCCCACATCGTCGAGATGAAATCAATGAAAACTCACTTCAGCAAAAGACTGGATCGGTGAAACTATTCCCAGAGTAAGTATCCTGTTGTCCAACAAGGTGAACTTTGTCCTTTTCACAACTGTAGTGCAATCTCAAAGTTGGCATATTTAGTTAGGGAGATATGGGAGGTGTAGCACCCCACCAGGGTGGTTGGGGGTGGTGTGTTTTCGGCTTCGTGACTCTTGGTATGACTGATTACTTACCCTGGAAGTATATTTGACAGTCCGTTTTTTCACTGAAGTGGGTTTTCATTGATTTTGTCTCAACGACGTGGGATTCGATAATGTGGGATTTTGATGGTATGAATTAGACCCTATAAAAGATAACTCCCTTGAACAAATAATTAATCCTACTAGGGGATCCCAACACCCTTGATATTGTCTCCAAAAATATAGTCAGTTCTTGCAGACCCTATATGGATCATCTTCTCTTATTAAAGTAGATTAGAAGTCAATGACCTTTGTTTTAAAAACTCATGGTATTTCCTCTGCAGCTACCATTGTGTTTAGGGACTGAAAAGCAAACCTTCTTCAGTTACTTGATGATTTAAATACATTCTGCTGTGATTCTCTTTGGGTGGATCTCATTGCTAGAGCTCCTGTATATGCCTCTGTCTTCTACTACCATCTAAACAATTGTATTCATAAGGCAGTCCCTATCCAAACCAAATACAATAAGAATTTAAAAACAAAGTGTTTATGTGAAACTATGAACCAGGACAAAAAAAAATAAAGTTTTGCCTGTGAAAATATCTGAATTGTTGGAACAAAGTGGTAAAAGGTGCATATCGAACCTCATTAAAAGGCTGACAGACTTTATGAAACAAATTAGGATAATGGAAAAGAACAGGCATGTGTCTAAACAGAATACCACTTTCAGTATACAACACCAAGTGAATGTTCTTGAAGAGAGAACAGAGGGAAAAATGGTTTAAATCAAAATGCAAGAAGTGAGTTGAATAAACAACAAAGAGCTGTAAGTCAAAGAATTCTGTTGTATAAAGTTGAAATACAAAACAAGAGTGATGAGTGATCTCCAAGTAGAAAGGAATAGTAGTTGGACCTGAACAATGGAAAATGGTACAACTAAACAGGGCAAGGTTGGAGTGCTTTGTCTAACAGTCTGATGTTAATGAACAGTCGTGTATAATAAAGGGCTTAACTTTGACACATGAGATTACAACTCATTAATAGAGTAACTCATCATATCCATGAGTTTTTGATGGTCCATTTTCCCCAAAATTAAAAACATCTGCCCTGGGTGCTGTGGGAGGTTGTAACCCCACAACACTCTAACTTACACAAATTAAAGGTCTCAAAACATAGAGGAGAAGAAAGAAAAGAAATAAATCAAATCATTAAAATCTCATTAAATCTCATTAATGCCTTGAGTTGTAGTTCAAAAGGTTTTTGCTGGAATGAGATATATGATTTCAGTATTAAGACACAATGGTGTTATGAATGTGGTTAGTCAGGACACTGAACTAAAACCACAGGCCATTTGCCACAATAAAATTCTAAAACCAGAGGCACCTGGATATCAAAATGCTATAAACCAGAGCAGCATGTTATTTTAAAGTAAAGCACAAGTAATTGTGGATTCCACATGATCCGTGGTAAAAGTAGAGGCTGAATGACAGTTACAACATACCTATACTACCAACAGTACCAGGACTTGTCAGAGATTTGGGACGCATGGTTAGGCTTAAAAAGGCACAAGTGGCCATTAGCCAAGTATACACCTATGAATCTATGAAAGTCTAAAAAAGAAACCAAACCCTTGATTCAACTTTGAAGGAATGGGATCAAGCACAATAAAAGAGAAATCCCTGACTCAGTTACAAATGAATGCTCTGAAGTCAGTGAAAAAATTACAGGGTGTTGGTAATACAGTTTGTGGGAGATATAAAGACTTTGAGTGATATAAAGTCTGATACAATGTCCAAGACATAGCTCTCAAATGTCCAGATTTTTGCCAAATGCCCAGATATTTGTGTTATATTTTTGGCATTTTCTTTATAGAATTTGTATAATTTCCTAAGCTGTTTATTATTCAACTATGTTAGTCTTGTATTATTCAACTGCATTAGTTTTATATGTAAGTATGTATACTCATACGTTTAACATATCTCTTGAAGTTAGTTTCTTCACAGGTCTGCAAGCTCAAAGCCCAGCATCCAGAATTCTCTGCTGAACAGTTCTGGAACTCACTGTAACACCCTGTTGTTCCAGCATCCCCTGCAGCTGTTTACTGGGTGCCTTGCAATTCTTATGGCATTCTCTGATCAGATATGAATCATCCTGAGGAGATGTGGACCTTCTGCAACCACATCTGCCAGAATGTCTAGGCGACAACCCTTCACCAGTATTCAGTTTCTTCTGAATTCAGCTGACAGACGGATAACTAACTCTGACCTTCTTGGCAATTTGTGATCCAGAAACACCTTCTTTGAGCAGAAACTCAACTTTTGCATGCTTTTGTGGCATTAAGTCAGCCAATACCCATTTTTATGACTATGGAGCCACATCATTATGATGTCATTTCTCTTCAAGTAGTTAAGTAACATGTAGTAATTTCATGCTAAACATCTTTTTCTTAAAGAATTAGCAAACTGAAATGATTTTGTGAATTTCTGAAAAACCTAGACTGAAAATCACAAAAGAAACTAGGATTTTCATTATTTTTGATATTTCCATTAACTTGGCCAACACTATACATACAGGTTTACTAAGGGAAGGTAGAAGCAGATTCTGTTGAATCCACTGTACTGAAGTCCGGAGGCTGAACGGCGACAATATCAAACCCGACATTGGTGAAGTATAAATCTTGCCCCCATCTCAACCCATGTTCAAGCCCATTCCATGGTCGAAGTTGAGATGTATTTTGACAATGTCGGAATTCGACATTGTCACTTTCGCGGACGTGGGACAGTGATTCTGTCATTTGAAGGCATCTGGATCGACCTTCCCATAATACACCATACATATATGTATATATATATATATTTATATACATATCTATATATATTTTTTTGTTTTGTTTTTTAAATAAAACTGTTGCTTTTGTATCAGTTGCTCATTTATTTATTTATCTGCAGTTTGTTAACCAGGAAAGTCAATTGGGCCAGTATGAGCCCTTTTTCAATGGAGGCCCAGGGAGAGAGGCTCCATGTACATACATACAGAAACAATACAAGTAACAATCACATCAAAATTAATACAGAGTAACACAGAAATAAGTCAGCAGAAGTTATTACAAACACATAAAAAATAACAAAACTGTATAGTATACCAAAGTTATAGGCCTATGGTGCATTAAGCACTAAGATTTCTGGGAGGTAGATAACCTGTAATATTTAAAGTGAAAAAAGAAAAAAAAGAGGGAGAGTAGGAAGTTATAGGAGTTAGGAGAAGGAGGAAGAATAGGATGTCTTGAGTGGAAGATAAAGTTTTGAGAAGGTATACTTGATGGCAGTGGAAGTATAACATAGAGATTATGAGGGGTGGAAGCAGGAGCATTCCCATTTAAAAGAGCGATAAGAGTGGAGTAAGGTCTTAAAAGTAGAGAGGTTCTGGGTAGTTTGAATATGGGGAGGAAGTGAGTTCCATTTCTGTGCTAGGGAGAAAGATAAAAGAAACTGGTCAGGAGTGCATAATGGTTTATAAACTTCCAGTAGGTTCTGTTTATTAGACCCGAACGATTGATCAGGAAGGTCCATGGTAAGAGTGGAAGAGAGAGATGGACATTGAGAAGACTTGAAGATGAGTTTATGGGCAGTGGAGAGTTGAATGAAGGAGAGATAATTGGGGAGCTCTAGCCTGTTTTAGGATGTAAGTAGTCACAGTGGTAAGAAGATTTGGCACTTGTAGCAAACTGAGATTTTATTGTAGCAGGATGCTAGTTTAGTTTTAAGGGTGGCTTGAAGATTGGTAAGGATGGGCACCCCCATACATAAGAGAGGGGTTGGAGGCAGGTAGTAGAGAGGGTAAGTTTAGTTGAAGAGATTAGATATCAATTATAGCAGTAAAGCATACCAAGATTCTGGTGAGTTTTCTTAATGTTAGTTTGAAGGTGGATGTCAAACTTTTGTTGTTCGTCGATGATATCTCCTTGTTACTGCTAAATCAACATATAACTTTGTTGGCAGCCAATAATATCTATTTTTCCTTGTTACTGTTAGACCAACTTGTATTGTATTGTAGTCTCTACCACCTCAGGCATCCAAACAGAGCCTACAAATATCCCTATGCAAATGGCGCCATTTTTAAATTACATCTAACCCCCAAGCCATCAACTGTACTATTGCATTCCACCAGTAGTGTGCTTGCCCAGTAAGTTGTATTTTTCACATCAGAACTGAGCTTTTTTAATGAAAGTTACTAAGGCTGTCTGTTAAACATAGAGTGCTAAACACTTTTATTACTATACCTTGTGTTATCTGATTAACAAATGAAGCAGAGATAGCTGTGCATGCATTTCACCCGAATGGGTGTTTGGCAGACTGTATATGCATGTTGATAATAAACTGAATGGAATGCCTTTTCTCACAATCTTAAACAACTGCTTGTTGTGAAGTTTAGAACATCTAGTCATGAATGTGTATTATTAGTCAAATGCTGTCACCAGAATTTGTTTTGTTGCTATGGTGCATCTAAATTGTAACTGTGAATACAGATAATGCAACGGGGTTGTTTTAATTTTAGTTTTATTGCTATTTTTGTTAGTCCTTATTATGTTCTCTAAGGCTACATTTTTGCCCTTGGCTGATTAGTCATATAGCTCCTATTTGGTAGAGTATGTGAGTTTTTTAACTGGCCAAAGTTAAATCAGTGTTATTAGTTTGGTTAAGTATATTAAGTTGTTTTTTATAGATACTTAATTTCACAAGACTCATTTCTCCCATTCTGTTATCTCTCTTTCTTGTTACTCTTTTATAATTCTTCCTACTAAACACCAACTACATTTTCTCTATTTCAGTCCCATAGTAAATACATGCTAAAAGACCTGCCCTTAAAACAGAAAACTGCCTAAAACAATCCACTCAAACCATCCAATCCTCACAGCAGTGGCATAACATAACCAAAAAACTTCTTATAGTGTAGAAAATATTATTTTTGTTTTTGTCTAATATTTATCTAGAAAAACCTAGCTAAGGGATTTCACAGTACTGGACCCCCCCCCCCCCCATCAGCAATTTCCACTAGATCTTTCAATTCAAAGTTTATCTTCCCTTCACTGGCTTTATTCTAAAGAAAGCATTGCACTTTTACTTTCTACTAATAAATCTGGCTAAGCACCATCATATATTGCTAGTGTTTTACTCAGTTACATTCTTGCTGAAACATTCTGGCAAAAAGGGGTGCTAATTCTTCTTGCCTGACCTGGATAACAGAGGAAGCTAATTGTTCTCTATCACACTGCATGGTCGCTCGGTGGCTCAACCTACTCCATTCACCCTCGCTACCCTTAGGCTCACTCCGCTCAGCTACCCTACCCCCATTTCCCAACCACCCTCACTATACCTAAACTTATAGTTAAGAAAACCACACCCCTTTTACACATCAACCAATAATATCAACAAAACCTCCCAATCCAATTAAATCTAACTCTCTTAGACATTCATTAGTTTACCAATTTCTCCACATCACCACTAAATCTTTTACTTAACATAAACTCTCACCTTCCAAACAAATAAAATCTCATAGCAACAACCCTGCTGTTATTACTTAACATTTTTCATACACACACTTCTGCTTAGCCTACTCACCTCAATCTACCTCATTACCTCTTACCATAATATTCTAGTCACTTATATTTACACCCCTACTAAACTTACCTATGCCTCAAAAAGCAACATCCCTACTGATATCATTATATCACCACAACTATTCAATAACTCTTGTACAGCACTCTACATTTAAATACAGTCACACACAAGCAGTTCCTCAACTACAATATAAATATGCCAGAATGCTACCCAAACTCTCTCACCTATTTCTATTCAATGTATCACTGCTTAGTTTATGGGGAGATATACACCCAAATCCAGACCCAGAACTCCAACAATGCACACCCTACCCTCGAGGTAATTCTGTCCTTCAAAATTTCCTCAATCACAAACATGACTCCTCACATCTACTAATCATTAACATGAACCTTACAAGTATTCTTAACAAAGTACATGAGTTCCAGACTACCGTCTTGCTATACTTCCTGGCATTGCAGTTCTAACAGAAAACTGATTAAAAAATCATACTAAAGATAGTTAAATCCTGACTAAAGGATATAATAACCACATATTTGATAGTTCTCACAAACATGGTGGCAGCATATCCTTTATCTATAAGGATACACTTATTCTAGAACCTTAGATAGCAACCTTCATGAACCTACCAACTCTGAAATAATAGGTACACGCCTCCACCTAAACACTAAAAAGAGCATTATCATTATAGCACTCCCCCCAGAAACAATGTCCCCATAATCGTAATCCTTCTTTGCTAGGATGCCTCCAAATATAACAAGGAAACAATTATCTTAGGTGATTTCAACCTAGACTGGTCCACCTGTACCTCTGGCAACCCAAACAACTTTATCAACCTCTTTGGGTTCTCACAATTAATCTCCTCACCAACCAGAATTGGCAAACACAGTAACAAACAGTCTACACTAGATTGGACACTTACCAACTGGCCATCACTAGCTTACCACGTCGGTTGCCTCCCTGACAATCTTTGTGACCATATGTCCACCTATCTTCTCAGACAGAAAACATGCCCTACCAAAGACACTATATATAAATATATCTGCAGCAAAAGAAACTTCACCATTGAAACCTTCAGCTCACTCCTAAAGCAATGTGACTGGACCCCACTAAAACACCTACAGTTAGGCAATGCTGTCCAATACTTTAATAATGAATTCTTCAAAGTTATTTAATTATCGCCCCACTTAGAAAAATGCACATCAAAGCATAACTAAGTCCATGACTAACTTTAAATAATAAACAGATCATGAAACTAAAAGATAGAGCCTAGTCACACTATCAACATACCAAAAGCCAAACTTCCTTCCAAAATTACTGCCAATTAAGAAATTCATCCAAAAAACATATTCAAAATGATAAAAATCTTACTATACATTAGTCCAACAAAAACATCAAAGTAATCCCCAGAAATTCTGGGTTGCCATAAAAGAACTTTCAAACACAGGGCAAACCATTACTCCCAGCCCAACCTCCCTAATACCACAGAGAATACAGCACCTCAATTTAATTCACATTTCATAAACTCTATACTGTTCCTAGTAGAAAACAATAGCAAGATTCCACTAACTATTCCCAATAATTCTGCTCTGCACCTCAATTCTTCCACTCTCAGGCGTATTCAAACCATTTTCATAAAGAAACTCCTAAAGCAACTAAAACATACAAGCACACTCACAGAATTATCAAACTACAGGCCAATTTCCATTTTCCCTCCCCTAGCCAAAATTCTAGAAAAATGTACCCTATCTACTACACAATAATCTTATCTCCAGCTCTCAACATGGATTTAGAACAAAACGCAGCACCACAACTACTCTAAGCTTTGCAGATATAGTCAGTCAGCGCAAGAACAGTGGTAAATTTGTATCTTCCATTTTCCTCAACATGTCAAAGGCTTTTGACACAATTTCCCATCAAAAACTACTAAATGGAATATCTATCATACATCTCTTCCAATCAGCCATTCCATGGTTTCACAAGTACTTGTCAGCATGCCAACAAGCAGTCAGATGGAAAAATGAGATCTCAAACACTGCTGTCTGTCATAGTAGGTGTCCCACAAGACTCAGCTCTTGAGCCACTACATTTCACTATCTTCACCAAAAAAACTAAGTTCTGCATCTCAACAAGCAACAATTATACAATATGCAAATAATTCCTCATTCATCTGCATACCTCCCTCCTTAAACTCCTGAACAAAACCCAAAAAGCCTTCACAGACATAGAACAGTATATTAATAAAAACAGCTCATACTTATACTAAAGAAGATAAAACTTATGCTTTTCTCAAACACCAAAACTCCTGAGCCTCCTTTCCCTTTTACCAACCATTCCTTTAACAATGCCAAAATTGAGCCTGTTGACAGTACCAAGCTACTAGGAGTCACAATTGACAGCTCACTAAATTATGATAAACACATATCCCTATCCACACCAAGGGCCACACCAAACTTGGCTCACTGTACAGAGCCAAACCATTCCTCATTCACACCTCCAGATAGTATATAGCCAGAATACATCTGCTATCTACTCTGTTGTATGCTTCTCCTACTTTCACAAATCTTAGAATATCTGACCTAATAAAATTAGAAGCCTGCTACCATAAAATAGCTAGATTTGCTACTAGCCTCCCTAACACAGCACACCACTGTTTACCTTGCCAACAACTAAAATGGATCAGATTTCCAAACCAGGTATCACTTAACCAACATACAATTGCCCACACCATTATACATAATCCTGACAACTGCCCTACCCTTAAACAAGTAGTTCAACCGTACAAAACCAGTTGAACCATATAGTCATCCAACAAGTTCATACTAAGTCATTAAATCCAACAATAGTTTCAGAGACTCTCTGTTCTCTAACCAATCAAAAACCTGGAACTCCACACACCAGCATATACTCAAGACTACTGACTCTTCTAAATTCAAATGACTTCTCAAGGGTCATCTACCCAAGTGGCTGTGCTCCTCTTCTACCTCAGAATGATCTAGCCTTGCTCTGCCTTCCTCCCCAAAACCATCCACTCTCTTCACATTCCTCTTTTATGCATATTTCAGCTGGACGTCCAGTTGCTGAATGCTGTCTCCTGCTACCTCAGTGTATCTCTCCCCTGAATTTACTAAACTTCCATGCATGACTAGCTTAGTCCTGCACAGAAGTGCCCATTTAGGATCAGGACAGCAGCACGCCATGCATATTAATAAGGCTTGCTGCCTGAGCTCCTAGGCTTACACGGAGCGTGTATGAGAACAGAGCTCTCAGAATAAACACGCCTCTGCAATGTAGAGCAGCAGAAAGTGGTAGGAAATGAGAGAGACCACTCATAGGTGTCTGCATATCCCCATCAACAGTCCCCCATATGAGCAACAGTACATATAAATGAAATGAAGAAACCTTTTTATTTATTTATTTTTAATCTGAGTACAGCTAACCATAGGTGGGCGGGTGTGCCCATTGCTTAGCTATGGTTATAGCAGCTTAAAAGGCTGAAGAGGATAATAAGGAAGATATATGCAAATGAAGCAGCACAGCAATAGTGTAGTGGGCAGAACATTTGCCTAATGAACAGGCATTCCCGGTTTGAGTCCCACTGCAGCACAGTCTATTTTACATGGCAAAGCATGTTATAACCAATATTTTTGTTGCAAAACCCACTAAATAACATATAATTATGAACTGGAGTACTGCAGGAAATGCACATGTGAAGTGTCAGTGTCATAATGAATAAGGCACTAGTAAGCAGGTTTAAGCACAAATAAGCAGTAGTAAGCATATGTAAGCGCTAGTAAGCGTGTTTAAGTGCATTTGCACAAGGGTAAGCACTGCCTACACAGATTAAGCAATGTAGAAGCTAACTGAGTGTTAGAAATTGTAACTGGAAGTAAGCATTGCCTCTGCGCAAACCTGCTTACAACTGCTTTAAAGTGCCTTAATCTGTCTGTATCCAACAGCCCGTTTTCTGCTCAGCAACAAAATAGACAGCCTCTGCAAGGCTCAAACCCAAGACCCTGTACACTACAATGACAGTAGTTAATCACTAAGCTATCATAGTAGTACATAAGACTGTGGTTTCAACAAACAAATCCTTACCATAGAAAAATCAAACTGAACATGTGAAAGCAATCTATGTAAAGTGTGATGTTGTATAACCTGCTACATAACATAAATATATGAACTGGAGTACTGCAGTAAGGACAGATGTCAGGTGTTATTGTAATAAAGTGTTGAAGTCCCCAGGACCACATACAGTGTATGTACACATGAATCACGGATACCAGACACATATATAACATGTAACAAATAATAAATCAATGCCAAAAGGAAAATATAATGCAAATTAAATATTACGCAATGCTAAGCATTGCACAGCTCAGCTTAGTTGGTGAAAGCAATGTGTAAGCTGGCTAACTGAATCTGCCCAGTAGTATACCTCTTTAAGCAATGCCAACATTAGGAAAGCAGGTGTGCTCATAGCTTAGCCTTTTCAAAACTGTCCAATCACGGGAAAATGTGGGAAATTGGGCATATTTAAACCTCACAGGCACAAATACTTCCCAGAACTGGTTGCAGCTCCCCACTGTAGGCAGAATGGCTGGAGTTGGGGAAGGCACTCAATTTAGAGTGCAGTGCTGAGGCACCCAGGAGTCCAGATTCATGGTATGGCTCCTGGTAAAACACCATAAGCAGAGACTACTGTAGGGCTAGTACCAGAGCTCTCAGTATAAAGTTGAGGCCTGGGACAGTCTCGCTCATGACCTCACCAGTGCCACTGGTATCCCCTGGACTGGTGAGCAGGTCAGGCATCACCATGCTGACCTGAAGTAGTGGAGGGGGGATCTCTTGGAGCAGTGGATCCAAGAATCAAGGCAGATGGCTGATGCCCCAGCACTGAGTAAGTACAATTTTACTACATAGATAATGATTGCCTAGCTTGTGTATACTATGGATAGGTAATGGCTAAATATCACTGTATTTCTCTGACAGCTGCAGATGAGCGGGCTGTGAACCAGCAAGTCCATGCCGCTAATCTGCAAAGGCTGCGTTGCGAGGCAGGTTAGTAATAATCTTGCATGTACTGTCATAACAAATAAATATAACAGTTCTAGAAAGTGTTGTACCAGTATAAAAATGTATTGTGTATGGGATGTACTGAATAAACTAGACAATATGGCAGGAAGACTGTCATATAAGAAGTGTGTAAATAAAGGTGTAATATCTTGTGAATAAAAGTATAACCCCTGGAGTGCTTGTGTACATTCTGCTGTCATATGTTGCTGTATTGTTGCATTCTGTAAATAGTACTGTTGTATTAAGCAGCGTTACCCACACTGTTGAACACAGATAAAATATGTAGGAAGTTCAGTATAACAATGTTGGAAGTCCCAAGAGGTCAGTCATATTATACAACTGAGGGAGACAGACAGAAAACATTGGAATGCTTTACACTAATTCTCTGATAGCATGGTGTACTGTGATGTCAACTGTAATATTTTTAGTACACACAGCAGGGGGTTGAATCCTGGGAGTGGTTGTACGTTGTATGCATAATCATACCCAACTGTACAGAGTTTGTGAGAATGTTCAGATAGAAAGCTGTATGCATAATTAGACCCAACAACTGTACAGAATTTGCTAGAATGTTCAGATAGTAAGCTGTAAGCATAATCATAACTATCAAGTGTACAGACTGTGGCAGAATGTTCAAGTAGTAAGCTGCATGCATAGTCATACCCCTCTACTGTTTGGATCTGTCCAGCATGTCCAGATAAATGGCCCAAATGCCCAGTAACCTGTTCCACTGACAATTCAGTGTGATGATCCAAGAAATGTAGGCAGCTTTTATTAACATATAACTGATAATCAGACCTGTACATAGTCAGAGAATGTATGTGAAAACAAACTTATCATTGTAGCATCTCACCCAAAAGTGTGATAACAGCTATTCTCAAAATATGTCACAATAACACCTGCATCCTGTCAAGCCATGACCACAGTGTGTGCAATAACAGATTGTTAGGTATGTGTATAACATCAACATGGAATCTGGGAGTATGTGTAGAAATTGTCAGGTAGTGTTAACAATGATTTTCTCAACAGCTATACCAGGTAAGAGGTGTAGACTGTAGGTACAACACAGTTCACTTATATACTTGTTTACAAGCATGGAATCTGGGAGTATGTGTAGAAATCATCAGGTAGTGTTAACAATGATTTTCTCAACAGGTATAATAGGAAAGAGGCCCACGTATATACTGATCTACAAACATACCATTGTACAAAGTAAGGACATTGGGCAGTGTAATAATACATGTAAGGGACAGATCACTTCAGTGACTAAGAAAGTTGTAAGAACTACAGGGATATATTAGTTGTTAATTGACCTCTCTCTCTCACACCCTCCATATGTGCTACAATAACCTAATTACACCTCATTGGGTACATGTACACTCCAAACTTTTGTTGGGACATATGTCCTATTATTTTATAAATATTCACATTTGGTTCTATGAATGTGCCATGTTACAATACTCCCATATTGGTGGCCTGTTGCTAGGAATGAAACATGCATGCTGTTGTAATGGTCACTGTTGTCCCATACATGCATGTGTTCTGCTCACTCTGCCACTGTTGTAAATCTGGTTTCTTGGGTTAATGGGAATACCTATGTATGCTGTTATAACTAATCCTGAATGCTGTTGACTATTACTAACTGATATCTTTCTTAAAACTGCAACACCATAGCTCGTATGGGAAGTCCGGTCCCAACATACCCACCTGCCCCACCACAGCTGGCCTTGGCACCAGGCACCAGCATGTCTGGGGCCCAGCCTGGGACCTCCTCCACCACTGGCCCTGCACCACCTTCGGGTGGAACTGCCACAGGGGATGGGGCTCGGACCTCCCCCGGGATTGGGGGTGGAGAGGTACCTGTCACCCGCCATCAGGTCTAGGCCATAGTGCATAGCAAGGTTGACAAGGAGACTCAAGACAACCTACGCCAGCTTGAAGGCCGCATGGCGCAATTAGAGGGTGAGTATGCTCTCCTACACAGCCCCCAGCATAGCCATCTTTGGGGTCGTGAAGGTGCAGTGGTGACTGCTCATGGGTGGGGACCTCAGTCCCACTGTTTCCATTTGGGGGCTCATGGGCTTGCGACTTCCAAACACCCCTCCCCATCCAAGGTGTTTACCCCCACATGTGTCATATACTGCCCCTGTATGCATCTTGTTTGTCTTGTCTGTTAACCTACCAAATCTACATCCCTAAATATGCCTACTACCCCTCCCCAACAACCCACTCTCACCTGAAAAAAAAGGGCAATCTGTTCCCACAAAAAAAAAAACTCGCCCCATACATAGCTGTCCATTTTGCACACATGTCCACTGGACACATGTAATCTGGTCTAATTGGCATCACAACAAATTATTATTGTCCTCACCCCCACCCAGAGGTTTGAGTGTCCAAATCTACCTACAAATTCAGTGTATATGCACATCTGTTGCTATAGAAGAAATGGGCAGCTATGGGCCTTCCCTACACCTTTCCTGCACATCCCTGGCTATTTTCCCTACTGTCTTTCCCTCTTTGTGCCCCTTTTTTCACCACTTTCCTATCAACCCCTTTTTCTTTACTTTCAAAAGTAATTAGCGCGAGGGTAAGCAGGTGGAAGCACTTTTAACCAGCAGTAAGCGGGTTTAAGCCTGTTTGCGCAGGGGTGAGCTATGCCTACACAGGTTAAGCAATTTAGAAGCTAATTGAGTATAAGACACTGTAACTGGAAGTTAGCAGTGCTTAGCTCTGCGCAAACCCACTTACAACTGCTTTAAAGTGTCTTAATCACTCTGTATCCAACGGCCCGTGTTCTGGCCAGCAACAAAATAAACAGCCTTTGCAAGGCTCGAACCCAGTAACCTGCAAACCATAAAAAAGTGATTTACCACTAAGCCATGCCAGATATACATAAATCTGATGTTTTCAGAAACATATCATCCAGCCCAGTCATGCAACAGTACAGACAATGTATACCAACATCTAGATGTGTGTGTGTGTGTGTGTGTGTGTGTGTGTGTGTGTGTGTGTGTGTGTGTGTGTAAATATATTAATATCTAAACAGATACAACATATCTATAGATATATATATATATATACATATATATATATATATATATATATATATTTTTTTTTTTTAGAAATATGTGCATATATATAAATATATATGAACATATATACATGCAAATGCCTACATCGACACATATATGTGTATACAGCTATATGTCTACATATACACAGCAAGTTACATATATGTGTGCAGATATCTATTGATGTAGGTATATAGGACATAGTTATATATCTGTAAGCAGATATATATATCTATATAGGTATATATGGCCATACATCGGTAGATAGCAATGGTAGATTAACAAAAACGAATATGTCCACATGCACCATTAATGGGGTTGAGAGGCCCCAAACACTATATGTATTGTATGAATAGGCATACCCCCCACAGCCAAACACATCCGCCCTGCAATACACTACCAAGTGTTGCAGATTCCATAACCAGGACCTTACACGACATGGGCACAAGATGTTAACAGTACTACATCCCACCTGTATGATATCAGGCTGGTATTGGTAACATATCTTGCAGTACAGACTGTCTCCCATGGGAAATGTAAAATGTGGAAGCTATCAACATCCCCAGGATGCAGATACACAGACACAGATACATATATGTTTGTCTTTTCGGCTTTTCCCGGTTAGGGGTCGCCACAGCGGAACTCTGGTCCGCTAATGATTGGCAGCTGATTTTTATGGTGCCGAGTTGTCAGCCCGATGCCCAACCTTCAGTGAAGGCACGCCCATTCATGCATGTCTTTCAGGGGCCACTCGACTGTGGGGAGGACATGCAGACTCCACACAGAAGGCACTCCAGCCAAGAATCGAACAGGAGACCCTCTTGCTGTGAGGCAACAACGCTACCGCTGTACACACACACACACACACACACACACACACACACACACACATATATATATATATATATATATATATATATATATATATATATATATATATACACACACACACATATACATATAGTGGCTGTTCCATATTGTGTGCACCTTCTACATATATATCTTACTGTATATATCTCTGCATGTGTATGTGTAGTCACATGCATATCTCTCAGATACAGATATACCTATATATATATAATGGCATATATATATATATATATATATATATATATATATATAGAGAGAGAGAGAGATACATGTGACTACACATACACACGCAGAGATACGTAAGATACATATGTAGAAGGTGCACACAATATGGAACAGCCACTATGCCTACAGTTAACACCTGAACAACTGAACACTGTATGGGCCACCCATGCAAATAACAATCGTTGCCTGCAACATATACCCACAGAGAGGTCATAGGAGAAAACACCACATACAGGTTTGCAGAAATGGGAAACCTTTAATTGTGTACTATTACAGTTCTATATGCCATGTCATATAGCTGTTCAGACACTGACATCCATATAAACAGAGTAATGCAACTGTGAAACAGTTATATTAATACAGTAGTCTGGAAAGGTTCACAGCTATTGCTGTCCAGGCCAAGCCCTTCAAATTGTACAATAGTAAAGACAGACTGGGCTACAGAGCACCAAACAATCAACACTATGTAATGCAGGTGTACAGTTCAGCAGCCACTATCTACACTCTGTACAAATTCACTAGGTGGTAAAGACGTCAGGTGACTAAATGGGATGTAACTGTTACATAACAAGGCATAACTGACACCATCACAAGTGCACTGACAAACAGAATAGTCTGTATGGCAGGAGGCAGTAGGCCTGCATTAACCCAGTTTATGTAAGTAATGTAAATATAGGTGAAGTATACTGTACTGTACATCTAGATACCTTAAGGCAGCTCACCCCTGATACCCCCACATTTTGTTCATAGGTTCATAGATTAGTACTAAGCTAACTGCCCTTGCGAGCCATTTTAAGCCTAGCCAATAATCCCTTGTGAGACTCAAACCCTGCACCTTGTGTTTGCAAGGCAAACACCTTAACCATTAGGCCACCCTCCCAACCTAACAGCCTAGGTCATTTATGGTGCTCCCCCTAGACTCAATAATACAGGGCCATATACCACTGTTACATACACTGGCCTCTGGAGTGCATAAGGGCACACATGAATTGTGTAGGTGAAGCCCACAGATATATGGCCCCAGCCCCACCTTATGTGTGGGGATACAACAGCAGTGGATTGATGGCAGCAATGGCAGCATGATATATTCACAGCCCACTACAGAACAATCCCCAACAGCATGTCATATGTGCAACGCTTGATATGCAGGTGGAGGACAGAGGCTGGAATACAGGCACATATGTGGAAAACTGTTGCCATACACTAAGCAAGTTGCTGGTGTTACAGGATAGTCTGCAACATACCCTTAGTCAGGGAATTGAGGTCAGAAACAGAAATGGATGTAGCCATGTACTGATAGCACTCAACACATACACTGCCAGTGACATATCTGACACAGAACCTGTGTGATGGACAGACAAAACATGATTGGCACACCTGTGGCCACCAAGAGGATAGGCCCACAGTTGAGAGTTAGGTAGACTGCATTCCAAGGTAAACTAGTATGTACACACACATACCCTGTAACACCAGTACTATACAAAGTATAACACAACTCTACTTACACTCTGTAGTTCTTGAACCACCTACATATACATAGCTGCCCTGAGTGTGCTGGTTCTCCTGTAAGAGGTATTTCTACCTGTTCTCTGTAACACTGATGCCCACACACAGGAAGGATGTCCATCACACAGGAAAGGTAAATGGACCACGCCCACATGATGTAGGGATTTATAGTAGGTGGTTGCCATGACAGTGGTAACTGGAAGTACTACCCATGTGTAATCATATATATAGATATCTGGATAATTGTATGTACATATATTTTCACCATATGTCCTGGACATGGAGTATAGCCCTACCCTGGCCTCTATAGCCCCAAAGTCGTAGCTCAAGGGGATGTCAGGTATGTATAGCAGGTATATTAGTAGACTATTGCTAATGCAATTGGGATTGTCTTCACAGACATGGTGTGTGTGGGAGGTCACATCTGCTTATCACATGTGTGCCATTGGCTACTGACAGACATCCTAAGGACATCATAGTAAAGTACCGCTGCTAGCACGTAATGCCTCTGTGGACTGCAGCAGAGAATTGGCCAATATATGTGGACATTCTGACACACTCTGTACAGTCCAGAGGTATACATATAACCATTTATTGCATGACATGTCTACCATGCCTGACAGTATGGATGTTGACAGCCATGTAGATGGGTATAACACATAATGACTGGTGTACATTTGCCACCATAGGTTATGCATTCACACACCCCTGTCTGGCCTTACACATAACAACCGCTGGTACAGGGGTGCCATGGCCACATACTACCCACTAGATATTGACATACATCTGTACAGCATTCTACTGCTCTGTCTGACATACATGACTGTTAAAGGAGGCCTGGCAGCAGTACATCTGGCAAGTATCTGCACATGACATCTCACTGGGTAAGTACACTAAGCTGCTAGGCATGTAACAATGCACTGTGCAGGCTACAGGTAGACTGGCTCAACACTGGCCTACATCTCCTAATGGGTAATGCACATGTACCTGCATATATAGCAGGCTCAACAGGCATGTCACACCACAGGGTAAGATACATCTGTGTGAAAGTGACCACAACCAATGTGAACACAGCTAGAGCCACATATGTTAAGCTAGCATAATATTACAGTATATGGACTATCTGTTCGACACCATCCTCATATGTGCCACTCACAGACTGACCTTACATATACTGGGCTGCTACACAGTTTGGTCTGATGGCTGTCTGTGGTATGGAACATGCGTGTGTATGGCCCTACAAACATGTGTGCCAATACGGTACCATACAGTGGAGCAGCATGTAACATTAGATGGGATAGGACCTGGAACAATGACATCTACCACAGTCTGTACACAGGCTAAAGTGCATATTAACAATATACACACTGTTGACATTCACCATAAGTACACAGACCTCAGTACTGTACAAACATCCACAGAATGCCCAGGTTATTTCATCAAATATAACCCCTACTGTACATAACATGTGTAGCAGTCTGAGATCTCACTGGCTTATTATCAGATATGATGACACTAATTATGGTGTACATCACATATGCACCTCTTAATGCATGACATATGTACAAAGGTTGAAAGAGCTGTGGCTAGAAGCACATACACATGGCCAATATTGACATGTTGCTGTGATAACCTCATGCATTTACTGTTGTAACAGGGTTTGTTGCAGCATATGTCCTATGAGGGATATGAAGCTTTCACCATCTACAGACTGCAATCCTCACACTACCTTCTGCAGTCCACAGATAGATGCTCCATGGGTAACACATGAAATCAAAGGCACAACACTCTGCCCAGTCTGCAGGTGATCCTGCAGATGGGGATTCCTCACAAACATAGAACTGACATGGCAGGTATTGAGACATGTAGGACAGACATATCCACACACACACTGTTAAACCAACATTGCTCCAAATGCAGTAGAGCAGCACCTACAGTCTGTATTCAGGTCAGGCACATCCCCCTCCTGTGTGTTGCCCTGTTTCCACAGTGTATGTTGTAAGAGGTAAATCCCCAATCCATCTGAAAGGTTGTTTGCCAAACAACATATCTAGTTCCTGCTCACAGTGAATGAAAAGGGCCAACAACAACACGATGTTCCTAGATACTGGAATGTGTTTCCATGCAATTGGCTATGGGAATGTTACCACAGTTGTTCTACATGCAATCAGCTAGGGGAGAGTTGCAATTCATGCAGAGACCATCAGCTGATCATGAGCATCACTTACAATACACATGCTGCTGCCTAAACAAAGGGGTTGTAGTGAGTGTGGATGTGATCATACACATCATACAACACACACACAAACACATAGGTTGCCAATACTGACATGCATGCGTGCATGTCTGCACGGGTGTGTCTGTTTGTCAACTATGCCAGATGGCTATACAAGGCTAGGTGATGGGTATACCTGGGCATTACACCACATGACAATGGTATGCATTGTGGGTCAGGGTTGTAGTATCTGCATTTACCCACACAGGTGAGTATTGTATCCCCCATCCAGTCACCTGGGTCACTATTGTGTGTGGCCGATGCTGTGTATCGCTTGTCATGTATGTGTTCCTTAGTCCATGATATGGATGGTGTCTGGGATGTGCACACCTCCCACATGCATGTACAGTGACATGTGGAACTGTAGCCTGGGTGCCTGGCCCATGTTGCGAGCACAGATTATCATCAGATGTGCCAGTCTTGCCCTCCTGTGATGGGAACTGGTAATGAGCAACAGGTTTAGCCTGCTCCAACATTGATAGCATGCTAACGGCATTCCCTGGTGTCAGTGGCATTTGTCCATACAGGGCATGTTTTCAGGCATGGTATGTCCTTTGTGGGTCACATGTGATGGCACCACAGGTGTTGCAGGTGTCCATTGGGGAACATGGGGAAGGTGCATTTTCTGCATGTACGTGCATATTGGACAGATGGACAGGGTGCCATATCCTCTGTAGCCCACTGCAATCACTCCATAGTTACTATCAGTGGCCAATATGCAGTGTACTACCCACATATTGGCTGTTGCCTAGACATGTGTGTATGTGTGAGACATGGGTTGAGAGTGTGCTTTGGGTAATACTGGGGTTGCTAACTGTGATTGCCTGGCCTTGATGTCAAATGTATGGGTATGGCTTTGCACCCCAGCCTCTCAGCTATGTCACATCTGTTATCCCGGTACAGTGGACATAGGGCCACCATATAAGAAATATGCAAAAGCACATTGGGCACATGTGTCATGCACTCACACCCTCCTCCACACAGGATACGAGTTAAAAACACACATGCACACACACCTGTCATGTCTGGGAGTAGAATTCCTATCTAACTAGTTAATTACACTACAGTACTACGCAGTTATAGCACACTCCATGGAGATTACTGGAGTATTCTTTCCCCAAAGGTGTATATCACATTGGATGACATCAGCAGAATTGCCAAGGTAGGACATTCGAATTGTAGTGTGTGACTAGCCTAAAATGCATTGCTCCCTACACAGACAGTGACACACACACACAAAACATCCACAAGCAACATGTGTGGATATACAACCCCTAACAGAGGTCTATATCACACTACAGCATAGAGCTGTTACAGGACGCACCATAGGGATTACTGGAAAACACCTTCCCCAAAGGTATATTTCACAATGAAGGACATCAGCAGGATTGCCAAGGTAGGGCATTTGAAATATACTGAGTGTGACTAGCCTATAATGCATTGCTTCATACACAGACATTGAAACACACACACAACATCCACATTTGCCATGGGTGGGGATGGAACCCTACCAGAGGTCTAAATCACACCACAGCAGTACACAGTTATGGCACACACTATGGATATTATTGGGCTACAATCTTCCCAGAGGTGTATTTCTAGGTGGATGACATCAGCAGCCTTGCCAATGTTGAGCATATGACTTGTAAGGAGTGTGACTACCCTAAAAACATTGCTCTCTACACAGACAGACAAACATACAAACTTGCCATGTCTGAGAATAGAACACCTACCTAACTACCTTATCACACTAGAGCAGTGTGCAGTTACAGGACGTGCTACAGAAATTACTGGCCTACAATTTTCCCACAGGTGTATTTCTAGGTGGTTGACATCATCTGCCTTGCCAAAGTTGAGCATTTGAATTGTAGGGAGTGTGACTACCCTAAAAAGTATTGCTCTCTACACAGTCAAAGACAGACAGACACACACACAAACACAGACACACAGTTGCAAAGTCTGGGACTTGAATGCCTACCTAACTATAGCAGTACACAGTTATGGGACTAGCCACAGAGATTACTGGACTACAAGTCTCCCAAAGGTGTATTTCACAGTGGATGACCTCAGCAGGCTTGTCATAGTAGGGCTATGGGGAGGGCAGTGTGTGTGCATGGGCCATAACCCATTCATCTAGGGGTTAACACGCCACATGCCTGTACACACAGGGCCATATTTCACATGTATGTGTATACCGCTGCTAGATGACTACTTCCTTGTACAGTCATGTTGCACAGCTGGCATGTGCACCACATAGTCTGTAATGCTGACAGATACTGGTGGCTAGTATCTGCAGTGAGTGACATCTGAACCTCATCTGTTTGGGGCCCTTTGGCTGTGTGCTGGATGGGACAGGCCTGGATGGCTCCTTGTCACAGTCACCCTCTTCCACACATCTATGTACGTCTACCTTTGGCTTATTATAGTGTGTTGTTCTTACATATATGTCTGTATTCCTATCCACTGTGTGTGCAAGGCATGAGTGGTGCATACTGACGAGTGTCTGCACTAACAACTGAAACTGCCAGATATGTCTGGTCCACTGGTGTTTGCAGACATGGCCTTCATATGTTTAAGTGTGTGAGCATGCCCAGTATGACCTTTTAGTATGTTGTTGACTGACATTGCCTTCATTTCTCTAAGTGTGTGAGCATGCCCAATATGGCCATCTGTACTGAATGTGTCCAGGTAGTTTGTACTGCAGTGCTGACCTTTGTGTTTATACACCAACAGGTGGCATGCTGTCTCTGCAGGGTATCCATCGATCATTTGGCATTGACTATTACTACATGTCTGCAAAGCGGGGGGCACACCTGACTGTTACTACACTTCTACATAGGATGGGGGGGGCACCTGACTATTTCTACATTTCTACGCAGGATTGGGGGGCACACCTGACTGTAACTACATGTCTGTGTATGGTGGGTGGGGCACACCTGACACTTGTACACATTTGCTAGGGCTGTACTGGTATGTCGGATACTCCATTTCATTCTGTAGGCTTACCTATTGTGCTGACTACAGGCGTACTACAGATCTTAGCTTTTAATTACTTACATATTAGTTTCTGACTTCCTACTCTTCAGAACTGAAATCCCACTGCCTGACCTGCTGTAGTCTGCCTGTGTAGGCTTGGGGGGGGGGGGGTTACCCATAGGAAATAAAAAGAATAACTCCAGAGGCAACACCACGACTATCGGAGCCAACCTTTATTTAAAGAACATTAACTGACAATAAAATCAGGCCAGTAAGCGCTTTCATGTTGTCATCAACGCTTCATCAGACTTCTAAGCACAAAAAAAAATAGTCTCAATTTAAATACACAAGTATCTGTTGGAAAACCAACCAGAGAAGACAATCAATTAAACAATTAAATGACTAAATACATTCTTATTCAGTAGATGTAAAACACTAAAATGCATTCCAACTAAATGTTCACTAAATCTTAGACTTGCAAATGTGCATTATATTATGGTGCATTAAAAGCTTAATATCCATAATAAAAACAATAAATATACATATAAAAATGCACATAAAAATACTGTATAGAAAATATATACTTATAAAGATTATATATATGTATGTATATAAATGTATAAAAATATATTTAAAAAACCAAGAAGCTATTAACTCTACTAACGTCTATTATGCATGTCGAAATATTTGTTGTGAAAAATATTGTAATAGCTGAATGCATATGTATACATAATATATATGCATCATATTTAACCATATATTGTGATGTTAAAATAGACATATTTACTTATTTAAAGGTCTATCGTTTAGAAAGGGTTTCAAAAAAACCCTGTCATTCAAGCCATGTGTTTTGTCAGCTTGTAGCTTGAATATCCATCTTGCTTCTTGCTTCTTGGTATAGTTCCTAATGTCACCCAACCTTGTGATCTTATTAATTAATGCTAAGACTGTGAAGCAAAATCTACGTGTGGTGTCTGTATGCAAAATATGTTTGGCTAGTGCATTACCTTCATCTTCCTTGCTAATGGCATAGATATGCTCCCTCACTCGTTCTCTTAATGTTCTATTAGTCTTACTGACAAAGAATGAACTACATTTCTGACATGAAGCTAAATATATAACATCTCTTGTTTTACAATCTGCATATATATCAAGAGAAAAAGTCTGACCTGTATCAGGGTGAATAAAAACATTAGAGCTGGACATAAAAGTACATTGATTACATGTCCTGCATGGGAAGGTCCCTTTCCTATCTGACTCTATGTCTCCTGACAGGTTTTTCATAACATAACAACCGTTTCAGTGAATTGGTGTTCTTATATGTAAAACTAGGGGTATTGCCTACTACTTTCACAACATCATTATCAAGGGTCATCATATGCCAGTTCCTATAGATAGTGTCTCTAATCCTCTTATTGTTATTGGTGTATGGTAACGCTAGACTATTTTTCCTCGTTGTTAGACCCATTCTCTTATTGTTATCATCTAGTGTATTAGTATTCCTCCTAATATATGGTCTCTCTTGTGTATCTCTCCTTATTACATTTTCATCATGTAGTAAGCTTACTTCAGTATCACGATATCCTGTGTCATTAAACTCATTCCAAATTCTCAACAGTCTGTTGAAAAGTCTCAACTCTGCTGGTAAGTCTAGAGACCCTTAAGGCTTGACCCTTAACTATATTGCGATAGACATGTGGTGGATGCATGCTCATTCGATGTAGCAAACTATTTTTCCTACAAGCTTTCCTGAATAACTCAGTATGTATCATCATGCCTTCTTTGCGTATCAACACATCTAAAAACTTTATGGTATCCAGTGACCATTTATCAGTGAAAGATAGAAATGTGGTCGTACCATTAATATAGTCAATGAATTCCTCTAACATTTTCACATCTCCCCTCCAAATCAAAAAGACATTGTGTACAAAATGCTTATAGTACTTAATACTTCTACTATAATGTGTGTTATTAAGTACATATGCTTCTTCCCAATATGCCATCACTGAATTGGCATACGAATTGGCGCATGGTGTCCCCATTGCCACCCCTTTCTGTTGTAGGTAATACTTGTCATCACATACAAAAACACTATTCTTCAAAATTATGTCCATGAGCATAGCACATCTAATAATCATGTCTCTAGACATGTCTTTCTCTATCAAAAACAACCTCATAAAATCAATCCCTGTTTCGTTGGGAATCATAGTGAAGAGAGATGTAACGTCTAAGGTTACCAGCCAATCTGCTGTGAGGTCTGTTTCTAGTGTAATATAGCCACTTAATGTCTCTAAAAACTGTTCTGTGTCTTTGATAACTGAATCAGTGAGATTCACTAATGGTCTAATCTGTCTCTCGACGTATATCGATAAAGGTTCCGTCAACCAACCTCTACTTGAGACAATAGGTCTCATAGAGGGGTTCCTTAAATCTTTGTGTATTTTTGGTAGTCCTCTAAATGTAGGTATAACAGACTTTTCTACCAGAAAATATTTATACAAGTCAGGATCTATAACATTACATATCAACAAATCATAAATCCCACTATGGACATTTTTAATAACTCTATCTAGTTGTGGGCCATTTAGAGTAGAATAGGTGTCTTTATCTAATAACATTTCATGGATTTTAATCGTATACATATTCTTATCCATAATAACAATAGCTCCACCCTTATCAGCTGGCCTGATAACAATGCTATCATTACCCTGTAGAGCTCTCAATGCTTCTTTTTCTTTAGCATTCAAATTATAAAAATCATGATTTCTACTACTGTTTGCTATCTGTAACAAATCTCTCATACATGCTTTTTCAAAAGCCTCCAAATGAGGGCATATGGGAGGTACAAACATAGAGGGTCTCCTGAAGTTATTAGTTTCAGAGTTATTGTTTCCTAAGGGAGACATTTCTCATAAACAACTTAACATCGATCAAAAGATCAGTCACATCAACATTTTTAGAGGGAATAAAGAAAAGGCCTTTATTCAATGACGCCTTCTTTGCTTCATTTAATACAAAACTAGAAAGATTTACTATTAAGTCCGATTCACTGGATGTAACACTTTCTTTTGAAACTCTAACCTGTCCTCTGACATTTTCTGTTTCCTCATTCTCTGCACCAGTGTCCAGGCTGACTGTTTGTTCGGTGCTCGGAATGGTAGCGGAAAAGGATGAAATACTGACAGTTCACTAGAGGTGGATGCTCCCTCATTAATGGGTCTCTCATTCCTAAGAACTTCTTGTGTTCTTAGAGGTATGCTGTCGATCTTATCCTTGGTTGGAAGCGACTTATCCATTGCTTTCTGTGCTTCTGGGGATCGTAACACTCCTGTGTTGAGGCCCTCAACCTCTGTTGTTGTTGTAACGGATGCTGACGTCACAGAAGTAGAAGCTAGTTTACGTGATTGGTCGGTAGAACGGGGTTGTGATATTTCATGGCCTCTCATAGGCTCACGAGGCCACAAGAACACATCCCCTTTTTGAAAATCTGAAAAGTCCCTTTCCAATTTCTTCTTCTTTAACTGCATCAGTTTATTGTCCAACAAGCTTAAATGTGTACCCGGATTATTGACAAACTCATTCATTTCACTCATTGAAATAAAAGTAGACAGCTCTTTTTACGTTGCCGTCACCTCATTCGAGAGCTCACATTCTATGATTGTATACTGTTCAACAAGTAGTCGCATGTATCCACAGCTAGTCTCGATATTTAGTTGCTGCCGTTTAGTCAATAAATCTGGGTAAGTGGTACCGAAGGTTGGCATCTTTAAAACGTGAAGACCTTTCGGTACTATCTTAAAGCAGAGGCAAGCCTCCATATGCTTCCTCTGCCACTGTGTGTGTTTGAGTTTATCAAGTGTGTTCTCTATTTTCCTCGTCATCTGCATTACATTAATATTATATAGCCCATTATTCACTTCATTGGTCTTACCAGTAATAATTATACATGCTCACCAACATGTGCTGACATGGCATCCAGGAACTGGTGGAGTACCCTGGATGCTGATGCCTGTGAAATCCCCATCATATCCCCAGTTGGACTTTAGAAGGTTCCTGTTGCTAGTATTCATAGGCCTTCACATATCTTCGTATCCACTGGGATGGGTTCCCCTCTGTTATTTCTGTGTGTGAGGCGTGGCTGGCACAGCTCAACAATTTGCAGTAGGAGGTTCCTGTCCACCCTATAGCACTTCACTATCTCCAGCTCATGTAGCCCCTTGTAGGTTACCCTGGGTCTGTACACTATTCTTCATCTCCTCACTGTGGGTTGGTCGGCAGCATTCGCATCCTCACCACCCTCAGCCTCTTCCACAAGTTGTTGCATGATAGCTATTGCAGCCCCGATCATTTTGCTGTTGTGAGTGTTAAAAGTTCCCTGCTTGTTTACACGGGTGGTGTAGAGTGTGGGAAAAACCAGAGGGGAAGGTGTTTGCTTAGTTTATAGTAGTGTTCTGGGCTGGTCTGCTGCCTGTGTAATTGGCTGATTCTGATACATTTCACCTGCCAGCTAAGCTAGTTCTCCTTGATTACCTTCCTACTGCTGTTTTCCCTTCCCATTGCCTTCCTGTTTAAGCCCGTGTGCGCACCGCACAAACAGAGTGCTCAAATATGCACAGTGCTGCTATTTCCTGGTTTAACTTCTTTTTTCTTCCTGTACAACCCGGTGGGTGGCACGCACACCCACTTAGGCTTTGTAAAGAGTGCTAGGCAGGTTTAGACACACACCCTAGCTTAGCTGTACTAAGCTAGGAGCAAACCCGAGCCACGGGACTCCAGTCCGCTTACAGTATGCCTGACACACATCCCCATGATGTCACCTAACTCCTAGGCTTGCACCAAGCTATTCCTACTCTTACACTGTTGGGACCTGACTCACATGCTGGGGAAAACTGGGATTCACTATCCTTCCCCTCATTTGCATAGGATTGCCTGCTAATGCATAGTTACATGTCTCACACTGAGCCTCCCCACTTAGCAACCACTACTCCTTGGCTAGGTTGTCTTCTGCCTGCCATTGACTTGCATGGCAGAATAGTGATTTTAGTTAGACTGCTTATTTTATTTTTATTTTATTATTCCTCCCCGATCCCGTTTGCGCGTCGCTGCCCTACTCTTAAACAGCCGAGATCGGCACAAAAAAATAAAAGTTGATTTTTGTATTTATTTTTTTGTTTGCAATGCCAATGGTCTTATACTTGGCCATTATTACATGATATGCAGCCTTTATTTGGGGCTGTCACAGCTCCATTTTGGATTTTGCAGAAATGTACTCTGTTACTAACTGAGTACATTTATGCAGATAGCACTAGTCTTGCACGGACTGTTACAAGTTTATGGGATTGCAAAATCACCTCATTTGCATAGATTTCTCCTGCAAATGGGTTGATTTGCATAACAGGGCTTAATCCATGCAGGATTAGTGCAGGAGCGCTCGTGCACGCCTCTGCAGGCTGTTCCTGGATCGCATGGCACACATATTGCCTGCTTGAGCTCCTGCACCGATCTTGCACTCCATGCAAGCTTTTGAGAATCCAGGGGTCTGTCTCCTAGAGCACCTAGAACCAATATCATATTTGTCTAAGTGACATATGTGACCTCCTTATTTACTTCTTAATTTGAGTCTTGTATAAAAATGAAAAAGAATAGGCTATGTTGCAATTTGTTATGTTTGTGTTTGTACAATTTCTGCTTGTGCTCTAACAGTTTTAAGCTATGTTATTACCTATCATGCTATTTAAGTACAATTTCTACCTGTAACTTTGTAAACTTGTAATGGAGCTTTTCTTCCCGGGCATCCACTGAAAACAGGGTGCTTGTCCAGTCAGACTTTCCAGGTAAACAAATGTAAAATAAAATAAAATAAAATAAATAATTAAACTTATAATTTCATTGACAGCTAATACTATTTACATTTCCTTTACTACATTACACTAATTATTGACAATATTCTTCATATTTAGTGTCATCTAACCAAAAGAGAAAAAATCTTGTGCCACCTTTGTTTATTTACTTTAGGAAAATGTGCTTATCATAGTCTAGACGTAATTGTTCTATAGAATCCAGAATTACCAACACATACAGATAATAGAACCATTTTGTTCAGGTTAATCTCACTTCCATTTAATTATGTTAATAGTTAACTAACTATTCCACCATCATTCTGCTAATTAGAAAGAAGATTGCTTAGTGTCAGCATTAAAACAGAAAGCTGAAAATGTGAAGGAAAGAGTGATGTATAAACAAAACAATAAACCGAGTAATGTAAAAATGATAGATTATCATAAATATATTGTCTGATTATCATTAATTAGGAAACGATGTTTAAATAGTGTGTGTATATATACATATATATATATATATATATATATATATATATATATATATATATATATATATATATATATATATATATATATATATATATATATATATATATATTAACTTAAACACAAAGAAGAAAAGTTATGATTAACTGATAATTACATTTCACTATCAGAAATGAGAAATCCCTACAACCAATTAAATAGCCATAAAATTAAAAAAATGTAATGAGCTAATATACACAAATAAAGTAAATAAAAAATGTATACCCCTTTTTCCTCATTCTCCCTCATCTGTCCTTACACATTCTAAAAAAATTCATACAGATATAATGGATGCTAATACAAATTTATGCAAAGAGAATTCAGGTAGTAAATATTTTTGCATAAGTAATTTAAAAAGTTGTTTTATAAAATGATCATATCTTAAATAATCGTGACTTTGTTTTGACTCCTAGTATTCATTTATAGAGGAACCAAACCTTTGTGTAACAATCATTCATGTATAAACTCATCAGAAGAACATATGTGGCAATCATTCATAGCAGAAAAAACAGGAAATCAATAAATAAAGCCAAGGATAAAACAATAGCTAAAGACACTTCCTTAAATTAGTACACATAGTGAAATCAATTAACTCAAAGTTAGTTGAAACTACTAATCTTAAGTAAGCCAAACAGGATTATAAAAACAAAAGGTCAGGATGAGCCATAGAGAGGTAGTAACACAATGGAAGTGCAATTGGCTTCCTACGATATATGTGGCTGCAGTAAAAAAAAACTTCATGTAACCATCAACAATTAAACAACACCAACAATTCAAACCAGGCTCATGAAACATGTCTCTTGATGACAGCGAGATGTAAACTGGAACGGTAATAAGAAAAAAGCATTTAGTCAAGTTAAATGGCGCCAAATCAAAAAAGTCCACCCCCCAACACAACCCAAATGACACATAGCCCACATACTCAGTGTGCCACTCAACCACAGCCCATAAGGCATAACAATGTACCCAACACTCTAGTCATAGGTGACTCTATAGTCAGGCACACTGATGTTCCACTCACCAGGCTAAACAAGGAGAAAGTTACTGTCAGCTGCTTGTCAGGTGCCAGGATCTGCCACATAATGCATGCACTCAGGTCACTCCACAGCAAGTACAAATATGACTCTGTCATTGTCCATGTTGGTGTGAATGACCTGACACATACCTCCCTGGACTACATGAAAAGAGACATGGAGGAGCTTTCTAATCTTGTAGCCCAGGCAGGTATGACACTAGCCCTGAGTAGCATCCTGCCATCACCCAGAATGATACCACAGCACAAGGACAAAATGACTGACTTCAACAATTGGCTAAGCTTCTGATGTCATTCTAAGGGGATCCAGTATTTGTCTGCCTGGGATAACATGATCGACAAACCACAATAGTTTGCCAGAGATGGCCTGCACGTGTCGTCCTTTGGATTTCGGATACTGGCTAAGGCTCTTGCCACCCCTATAGTGCCTTTTTTAGGCAAGATTCAAATGACAAATTCACCACTGTAACAGGTACAAGCAAGCAAAATCTGAGGGTAATGCTACTTAATGCTAGAAGTCTAAACCTCAAAATGCACTCCCTCGAGGCAGTCTTTAAAATGGAGAACACTGACATCTATGCAGTAACAGAGACCTGGTTCAAGGCTCCAGAGAGCACCCCTGCATTACCAGGCTATAATTCATACCACACTTTACGACCACCTAACCTGGACCGAAGCACTAAAGGCGGAGGCGTGTCCATATTCATTAAGGATATCCACACCTCCAGGCTAGTTGCTCAGCATAATGCATCTGAGATTATCCAAGTGCAACTAACTCTGGGGAAGACCGCAATGCAAATTGTAGCTTGCTACAGATCCCCCACCATGCCCTAGGATTCCCACTCCTCATTTCTTGATACACTGGAAAATATTAGGGTACAACCTAACACCCTAATAATAGGCGATTTCAACTACCCCACCATTAACAGGGAAAACTACTCATGTACCAACTCTTGAGCTCAACATTTTCTGGAATTCATAAATTCCAATGCCTTGTATCAACTTATCCACATCCCCACCCAGGGCAACAATATCCTAGACCTGGTCATTACCAACATGGGCAACCGGTGTTCCACACCAGAGGTCAATTCCTCGTTGGTCAGATCCAACCACGAGCAAATCACCCTAGACATCCACATCCCACCCCCACCCCCCATTAGGGAAACCACAGTAAAAAATTTCTCCAAAGCCAATTTCACTCTTCTTAAGACAGAAGTGGCAAACTTCACGACTCCCATGCTGACGGACAATAGAGATACGACTGCTGAATCCTATACAATTGCACTTTATAAGCACTTACACGAGTGCATGGATCATGCAATCCCTAACAGAACCAAGATGCTATCCTCCAAAAAAGGAAGCCAATCTGGTGGTCCCCTGCTATAAACAAACTCTACAACAGAAGAAAGAAAGTGTTGCAAAAAAAGAGTAAAATCCCATGATTGGAGGAACTCTGTGGTCAGCCTCAGTAAGAAGCTGAGACCCCTCATAAAATCCTGCAAAGCTAGTTACGAAAAGAAAATCGCCACTGATTCTAAAGACAACCACAAAGCATTCTATAGCTATGTCAAGAATCTCAATGACAACAAGCAGATCTGCTCTGAGTTACAGCACAATGGCACTAAATATACAGAACCAACTGATATTGTCAATATCCTGGCAGATAGGTTCAGTGCTAACTTTACCCCCCTCTCATCCCCTAAAGGGCCCATCTCTATACCGGAAGAATGCAAATTACCTGTAATCATGGCTGCACAGGTTAAAAACACACTCTCCAAAGCCAAGATCACAGCATCCATGGGATCTGACAACATCCCAGGTTGTGTTCCACATGAACTACAGCACAAACTGGCACCCCACCTAAGTACCATGTTCAATCATAGCCTCACCTCGGGCTTTGTACCCACTGAATGGTGCACAGCAATGGTTATCCCACTCCACAAAGGGGGAGCCACCACAGACCCCAGGAACTCCCGCCCCATTAGCCTGATGAGCCTGGTCTGCAAGGCTATGGAGCGTATCATCATGGAACTTATAAACAATGACATTGGTAATCTCCAAACTCTGGACCCTACCCAGTTCAGGTTTGTAAAAGGCAGATCATGTCTCCTAAACCTGACAGACCTCTTTGAAGAGGTCACCAAAGCCGTAGATGAGGGTAAGGTGGTTCACACAGCCTAGATCTCGGCAAGGCTTTCAACACCATCCCCCACTCTGGAATTATAGACAAACTCACTAAGCTAGATATAAATCCTTATGTCGCAAGATGGGTTGCCAACTGGCTCACTGACAGAACCCACACTGTGAAAGTAGCAGACTCTAAATCCAACTTCAGACTAGTGACAAGTGGACTACCACATGGTTCAGACCTGGGTCCTCTCCTGTTTGGTATCTACTTCTCTGCAGTACTGGCTAACACAGAAGGTCTTTGGCTAACAAAGTTTGCAGATGACTGCAAACTAGGAGCCATAATCGAAACTCCTAACGATGTGGACATCCTACAAAAGGGCCTCAATGAGACAGATACCTGGTGTCAAAGCCATGGCCTCAAGCTCATTGCCAAAAAGTGCATTGTCATCCCTTTTGGTAAAAACTCTGTACCCATGAACTACTACTTAGGCGGTAGTCTACTTAACACCAAAAGTGTGATAAGAGATCTTGGGACACAGGTGGACAGTAGTCTCTCCTTTGATAACCACATTGCCACAGTAGCCAGGAAATCCTTCTATGTGGCACACCTCATCACAAAAGGTTTCTCATCCAGGAAAAAAGAGGTCATTGTTCCCCTCTACTCATCACTCATTAGGCCCATTATAGAGTACAACACCCCTTTTGGTATGTACCCCACAAGACATCTACAACAACTGGAAAGGCCACAGAAATACCTCACAAAGAGGATTACCAGCCTCAAACAGATGCCCTACGCAGACTGTCTCAAAAAACTCCAGCTTTAGTCTGTCACATATCACCTACTCAGAGGCAATCTCTGCCTGACATACAAAGCTATATCAAACCCAAAGCTGTTGGACATGCTCCATGTAAAGAAATCCCAATCCCTCCGAGCTACATGCTCTAAGGACCTAAACCTTGTCACCACAATAAACAGAACATGCTGGAGGGATAGATTCCTGTCCCAGAGACTTCCCATACTCTGGAACAAACTACATATCTATATGAAATATAGCTCCTCATTAGCACTCTTCAAGAAAAATCTTGATGATTGGATGGGAGATAGGAAATCACCATAGGGATCACTTCTGTGGCTCTGCTTGACAGGGGCACAGGAAAATAATTTTCTTGGTTGGCAAAAGCCAGGGTACCGTTTGTCTAGGCTTATATAGGCCATAGGGCCAATACCTAGTACCTACCTATGAACCTATGAAATAGTCATTCAAGATGTACAAATAGGCAGGTTGCCAGATAAATAATCCCCCCTACAGTCGTAATCATAAAAAACAATAAGGTATCACTACCAGATCATATCCAATCTTCACCATAAAGAAAACAGAACTATAAAAACATTATTTAAGAGTATAAAGGTTTTCCTATAGCTCTGTGGGCTCTTTCAATACCATAGGAATGACCCTCCTGTAGATTTGATATTGCTAGGATCCAAGTAATTAAGAACATAATTGAATCCTCACCTTCATTTTTTCCGTAAGACCAAAAATCCCTATGTTACATCTCCTTTCTCTATTTTCTAAGTCATTTATTTTGTTTATAAGCCATATAGTTTGTTTTAGTAAAACTTCCATTTGAGATACTTCTTCTTCTTTTAGCCTCCCATCTGTGGCATTCAGGGCATTCTAAATGTCAGATATTTTAGTTTATTATTGTTGTGCAGTTCTTTAAAAACATCAGTTTGTTTAAGACACTTCTCTCTGACATTTTCTAAATTTATCTGGAAGCCATCCATTTTCAGTGATAATTCTTGAAGAACTGAAGTCACTAGTTGTATATTTTTCTTCAGATAAATGTCAGTATGAGAATGCTTAGCATTGCTCATCTTCATTCAGTAGTTCAGTCTCTGAGAAAAACTGACAGGAAAAAATATATATACTTCCATGAAAATCAATATTTGAATGAAAAAAAATATTCTGGACTGTGGTATTTTTTAAAACAAAATAATTATTTTGCCGTATTTAAAACTTATTCAACAGAGCTCTAAAATATTGCTGTCTTCACTTAGCCATACTGGCTCTGCCCTCCCATATCTATCACTTTTGGCAGCAAATTTGCCATGCCCTTAGCTAGTACAGACACAAACCCCTGGATTCTCAAAAGCTTGCACGGTGTGCAAGATTGGTGCAGGAGCTCAAGCAGGCAATATGTCTGCCGTGCGATCCAGGAACAGCCTGCAGGGGCATGCACGAGCGCTCCTGCACTAATCTTGCATGGACTAAGCCATGGTATGCAAATCACCCCATTTGCAGGTGAAATCCATGCAAATGAGATGATTTTGCAATCCAGGAAGCTTGCAACAGTCCATGTAAGACTAGTGCTATCTGCAGAAATGTATTTGGTTAGTAACCGAGTACATTTCTGCAAAATCCAAAATGGAGCTATGACAGCTCCAAATAAAGGCTACATATAAAGTAGTAAGCATGTCAATGGCCAAGTATAAGGCAATTGGCATTGCAAACAAAAAAATGAATACAAAAATCAACTTTTATTTTTTTTTTAGCCGATCTCAGCTGTTTAAGCGTTAAGCAGCGGTGCGCAAATGGGATCGGGGGGAATAAGAAAATAAACCTAAAATAAGCATTCTAACTAAAATCACTATTTTGCCATGCAGATCAATAGCAGGCAGAAGACAACCTGGCCAGTGAGTAGTGATTGCTAAGGGGGGAGGGTCAGTGTGAGACATGTAACTATGCATTAGCAGGCAATCCTATGCAAATGAGGGGAAGGATAGTAAATCCCAGTTTTCCCCAGCATGTGAATCAGGTCCCAACAGTGTAAGAGTAGGAATAGCTTGGTGCAAGCCTAGGAAGTAGGTGACATCATGGGTGTGTGTGTCAGGCATAATGTAAGCAGATTGGAGCAATATGGCTCAGGTTTGCTTCTAGCTTAGCCCAGCTAAGCTAGGGGGTGTGTCTAAACCTGCCTAGCACTCTTTATAAAGCCTAAGCGAGTGTGCACGCCGTGCATCGGATTTTACAGGAAGAAAAAAGAAGTTAAACCAGGAAATAGCAGCACTGTGCACATTTGAGCACTCTGTTTGCACAGTGCACACATGGGCACAGGGAGGCAATGGGAAGGGAAAACAGCAGTAGGAAAGTAATCAAGGAGAACTAGCTTAGCTGGTAGGTGAAATGTATCAGAATCAGCCATTTTACACAGGCAGCAGTCCAGCCCAGTCTGGAACACTACTATAAACTAAGCAAACACCTTCCCCTCTGTTTTTCCTACACTCTACACCGCCGGTGTATACAAGCAGGGAAATTTTAACAAACAAACCTACAAAATGAGAAGGGCTGCAGCAGGCAACATAGAACAACATGTGCAAGAGGCTGAGGGTGGTGAGGATGTGAATGCTGCTGAACAACCCACAGTGAGGAGATGGAGAAGAGTGTACAGACCCAGGGTAACCTATCAGGGGCTACATGAGCTGGAGATAGTGGAGCGCTACAAAGACCTCCTACAGCACATTGTTGAGCTGTGCCAGCCACACCTGACACATCAAACTGACCGAGGGGACCCCATCCCAGTGGATACCAAGGTATGTGTAGGCCTAGGTATACTAGCCACAGGTACCTCCCAAAGCAGAACTGGGGATATCATAGAGATCTCACAGGCATTAACATCCAGAGTATCCCACCAGTTCCTGGATGCCATGTCAGCACATGCTAGTGAGCATATATATTTCCTCAATACCCGTGAGGTATTGACCACCAATATCCATCTCTTCCACCAAATAGCAGAATACCCTGGGGCAGTGGGTGCTATAGACTGCACACACATATGCATCAAAGCACCACCCGGTGAGCAGGGTAGGGCCTACATCAACCGCAGGGGCATCCTCTCCATCAACTGCCAGGTCGTATGTGATGCCCAGGGCATTATAATAAATGTGTGTGCTGGCTGCCGTGGAAGCTATGACGATTCCCACATATGGCATCTGATGCAGCTGTACCAGAGATTTGCCATTGGGGACATCCCCTATGGTCACCTAGTAGGGGATTCTGGATACACACTGGAGCCGTGGCTGATGACACCTATCAGAAATGCACACACACCTGAACAACAACACCATAACAAGGCACATGCACAGGCCAGACATATAATAGAGCATGTGTTTGGGATACTCAGGTCACGGTTCCGGTGTCTGGACACATCTAGTGGAGCATTGCAGTATTCACCAGCTACATGTACCCAAATTGTTATGGTATGTGCTATGCTACACAATATGATCCTGTGGAAACAGCTGCAGCAGGAACAGCATGGGGCAGGGTCACACAGCCCCCCACCAATTCCAAGGCCTGCACAGGCACAGAGTAACACAGAGGAGGAACAACCTGAGCCTGCCCCAGTAGGCAGACAGAGGCGTGCCCAGTATGCCATGGCTGCGGCAAAGAGGCAACGCATAGCACATGCACTGACACAGTAGGGACCCAGGGAATGACACCTCTCTCTGACTCAGACATACAGTAAAAGGGATGCCAAACATGACAATACCTGTGCTCAACCATGTATAGGGAGTGCACCATGTGCATCCAACATAGGCAGCCCTCCAGCACCATCCGCAAGTGTGGCACACCCTCAAGGTAAGTCAATCAACATACCAATTGTCAAATGGAGTAGAATGTGTCATTACCTGTAGCTATGGTATGGATGTGAGCATGCAAGTGAATTGGGTGGCTGAATGTTATGGCAGCAGACAGTAGACACCTATGGTGGCACCATGACATCTGTAACACATACTGGAGTCACCATAGTAACCAGTGCTACACAAGGTGACAAAACCCATTACAGGAAATGTGCTGAGCGACAAGTGTGTCCATATGACCCACACATGCCAGTCAGGATGGTTCACATACCCAACAACAGTCTCAGCCAGGAGGACAGGTGTAGACAAACCCAAACAGAGCCTGTGCCATGGCCCCTGAATGATGGCTATGGTTAATCTCCCCCCCCCCCCCAGGCCTACACAGACAGACCACAGCAGGGCAGGCAGTGGGATGTTAGTTCTGAAGGAAAGGAACTCAGACAATAATATGTAGAGCAACCAAAGCCACAATCTGTAGTACACTGGTATGCCTCTAGTCAGCATGATAGTTAGCAATGCAGAATGAAATAGAGTACCTGACATACCAGTACAGTCATAGCAAATGTGTACAAGTGTCATGTGTGCCCCCCACATCCTACATAGTAATGTAATAACAGTCAGGTGTGCCCCTCCCCCAGTCCTGTGTAGAAAAGTAGAAATAGTCAGGTGTGCCTCCCATCCTACATAGTAATGTAATAGCAGTCAGGTGTGCCCCCCCCCCAATCCTGTGTACAAATATAGTAATAGTCAGGTGTGCCCCTCCACTCCTGTGTAGAAATGCAGAAACAGACAGGTGTGCCCTCCTGCTATACAGAAATGTGGTATCAGTCAAAGCCAAATGATCATTGGATACCCTGCAGAGACAGCATGCTACCTGTCAGTGTACAACACAAAGGTCAGCACTGCAGCATAAACTACCTGGACAGGATCCACACATGCAGTACAGATGGCCATACTGGGCATGCTCACACACTTAGAAAAATGAAGGCAATGTCAGTCAACAACATACTGAAAGGTCATACTGGGCATGCTCACACACTTAAACACATGACGGCCATGTCTGCAAACACCAGTGGACCAGACATATCTGGCAGTTTCAGTTGTTAGTGCAGACACCCGTTAGTATGCACCACTCATGCCTTGCACATACAGTGGATAGAAATACAGACATATATGTCAAGACAACACACTATAATAAGCCAAAGGTAGACATACATAGAGGGTGACTGTGACAAGGAGCCATCCAGGCCTGTCCCACCAGGCACACAGCCAAAGGGCCCCAAACACATGAGGTGCAGATGCCACTCAGTGCAGATACTAGCCACCAGTATCTGTCAGCATTACAGACTATGTGGTGCACGGGCCAGCTGTGCAACATGACTGTACAAGGAAGTAGTCATCTAGCAGCTGTATACATGTACCTGTGAAATATGACCCATGTGTGCCCACATGTGGCATGTTAACCCCTAGATGAATGGGTTATGACCCATGCACACACACTGCCCTCCCCATAGCCCTACTATGACAAGCCTGCTGAGGTCATCCAATGTGAAATACACCTTTGGGAGAGTTGTAGCCCAGTAATCTCCATTGCGTGACCCATAACTGCATACTGCTGTAGTATGATAAACTATTTAGGTAGGCGTTCTAACCCCAGACTTGGCAACTGTGTGTGAGTGTGTTAGTGTGTGTGTCTATCTGTGTAGAGAGCAATGCTTTTCAGGGTACTCACACTCCCTGCAATTCATATACTTAACTTTGGCAAGGCTGCTGATGTCACCCACCTAGAAATACACCTCTGGGAAGGTTGTAGCCCAGTAATCTCTGTAGTGTGGCCTGTAACTGCGTACTGCTGTAGTGTGATGAAATCGTTAGATAGGTGTTCTAATGCCGGACATGGTAAGTGTGTGTGTCTGTCTGACCCTGTCTGTGTAGAGAACAATGCTTTTTAGGGTACACACACTCCTTACAATTTATATACTCAACTTTGGCAAGGTTGCTGACATCACCCAGCTAGAAATACACCTCTGGGAAGGGTATAGCCTACTAATTTCTGTAGCATGTCCTGTAACTGCGTACTGCTGTAGTGTGATAAAGTAGTTAGGTAGGTATTCTAATCCCAGACATAGCAAGTGTGTGTGTCTGCCTGTCTGTGTAGAGAAAAATTCTTTTTAGGGTACTCACACTCCCTACAATTCATATACTCAACTTTGGCAAGGCTGCTGATGTCATCCACCTAGAAATACACCTCGGGGAAGGTTGTAGCCCAGTAATCTCCATAGTGCATAACATAACTGCGTACTCCTGTAGTGTGATTTAGAACTGTGGTAGAATTCCTTCTCCACCCATGGCAGTTCTGGATGATTTGTGTATGTTTCAATGTCTGTGTACGGAGCAATAAATTATAGGCTAGTCACACTCAGTACATTTCACATGGCCTACTTTTGCAATCCTGCTGATGTAATTCATTGTGGAATACACCTTTGGGGAAAGATTTCTCCAGTAATCCCTGTGGTGCATCCTATAACAGATCCATGCTGTAGTGTGATATAGATCTATGTCAGGGGTTCTATACCCACCCATGTTGGTTGTGGATGTTTTGTGTGTGTGTCACTGTCTGTGTAGTAGGAATGCATTTTAGGCTAGTCACACACAGTACATTTCAAATGGCCTACTTTGGCAATCCTGCTGATGTCATTCATTGTGAAATACCTTTGGGGAAGGAGCTCTCCTGTAATCCCTGTGGTGCTTCCTATAACAGCTCCATGCTGTAGTGTGGTATAGACCTCTGTTAGGGATTCTATCCCCACACATATCGGTTGTGGATGTTTTGTGTGTGTGCGTGTCACTGTCTGTGTAGGGAGCAATGCATTTTAGGCTAGTCACACTCACTACAATTCGAATGGCCTACTTTGGCAATCCTGCTGATGATATCCAATGTGATATACACTTTTGGGGAAGAAACACACTAATAATCTCTGTGGCACGTACTATAACTGCATAGTGCTGTAGTGCAATAAGCTAGTTAGGTAGAGGTTCTACTCCCAGACATGACAGGTGTGTGTGTGTGTGTGTGTGTGTGTGTGTGTGTGTGTGTGTGTGTGTGTGTGTGTGTGTGTGTGTGTGTGTGTGTGTGTGTGTGTGTGTGTTTGTAACTCATATAATGTGTGGAGGTAGCTGTGAGTCTGTGGCCAATGTGGAGTGGGTTTTGCATATTTCTTATGTGGTGACCCTACTATATATCACAATGTCCACTGTACAGTGTTAACAGATGTGAAATAGCTGAAAGGCTGGGGTGCAAAGCCATACCCATACATGTGACATCAAGGCCAGGCAATCACAGATAGCAACCCCAGTATTACCCAGAGTACACTCTCAACCCATGTCTCATACACACACACACATGCCTAGGCAACAATCAATATGTGGGTAGTACAGTGCATATTGGCCACTGATAGTAACTATGGGGTGATAGCTGTGGGCTACAGAGGGCATGGCACTCTGTCCAATATCCACGCACATGCAGACAGTGCACCTTCCTCATGTATCCCAATGGACACTTGCAACTCCTGTGGTGCCATCACATGTAACCCACAAAGGACATACCATGGCTGACAACATGCCCTGTATTGACAGATGCCACTGACACCAGGGAATGCCGTTAGCATGCTATCAATGTAGGTTCAGGGTAAACCTGTTGCCCATTACCAGTCCCCACCACAGCTAAGCAAGACTGGTGCATCTGATGATAATCTGTGTTCACAACATGGACCAGACACCCCAGGTACAGTTCCATGTGTCACTGTACATGCATGTGGGAGGTGTGCACATCCCAGACACTGCCCATGTCATTGACTAAGGAACACATACATGGCAAGTGATGCACAGCATTGGCCACACAAAATAGTGGATGGGTGATACAATACCCACCTGTGTGGGCAAATGCAGACACTACAGCCCTGAGCCACAATACAGACCATTGACATGTGGCCTGATGCCAAAGTATACCCATCACCTAGCCTTGTACAGCCATCTGGCACAGTAGACCACCACAAATCCATGCAGACATGCACCCATGCATGTCAGTACTGGCACCCTGTGTCTTTGTGTGTGTGTTTTATGGTGCATATGTTCACATCCACACTCCCTACAACCCCCATGGGCATACTGAAGCATGCTTTCTGATGTCAGACACCTCCCCATACCCTTTGCCCATACAACCCCCATATGACCCGTGTGGTGCATGTGATACCTGCACAGTGATGTGTTGTGGCAATCCCACTACTGATTAGTTGTAATCCTGGCCCTGCCAAGTGTGTCACTGTGTGTGTGTTCCTGTGAGAGTGTGGCTGTGTTTATGCTGGCACCTGTTCATGCTGACAGGCATGTGTATGTCACCTACCATATAGCTACCATATCCCTGTTGCAGATGTCAGTCACCAGCACATATATGTTCTGAGGGCTCCACAACAGGTAACCCATGTAGTGCATCCAGTAACTGCATAGAACTGTGATAGCACTACATAGTCATCAGGGGTTTGGTACTCTGTGCTGGTAGGTGTGTGACACAAACATGCTTAGGTTTTACTCTCCCACCACTCCCTGACTTGTCTTTGTCTCTGTCTACCTCTCCCACTCCCTCTCTGGTGGATGTGGAGACCTACACATGCTTTGCTTGGCAGCAGCATGTGTATTTAAAGTGATGCTCATGATCAGCTGATGGCCTCTGCACGGATTGCAGCCCTTCCCTAGCTGAGTGCATGTGGAACAGCTGTGGTAACATTCCCATAGCCAGTCACATGGAAACACACTCCAATATCTAGGAACATCATGTTGGTGTTAGCCCTTTTCATTCACTGTGAGCAGGAACTAGATCTGTTGTTTGGCAAACAGCATCTCAGATGGATTGGGGATTTACCTCTAACAACATACACTGTGGAAACAGGGCAACACACAGGAGGGGGATGTACCTGACCTGACTACAGACTGTAAGTGCTGCTATACTGCATTTTGGAGTAATGTTGGTTTAACAGAGTGTGTGTGGATATGACTGTCCTACATGTCTCAATACTTGCCACGTCAGTTCTATGTTTATGAGGAATCCACATCTGCAGGGTCATCTGCAGACAGGGCAGTGTGTTGTGTTTTTGGTGTCATGTGTTACCCATGGAGCATCTATCTGTGGATTGCAGAAGGTAGTGTGAGGACTGCAGTCTGTAGATGGTGAAAGCCATGACAGTTTCTGGCTTTATATCCCTCATAGGACATATGTTGCAACAAACCCTGTTATGACTTTAAATGTATGAGGTTATCACAGCAACATGTCATTATTGGCCCTGTGTATGTGCTTCCAGCCACAACTCTGTCAACCTGTGTACATATGTCGTGCATGAAGTGGTGCATATGTGCTGTACACCATAGTTAGTGTCATCATATCTGATAACAAGCCAGTGAGATATTAGACTGCTACACATGCTATGTACAGTAGGAGTTATATTTAATGACATAACTTGAACATTCTGTGGATGTTTGTACAGTACTGAGGTCTGTGTACTTATGGTGAATGTTGACAGTGTGTTTATTGTTAATATGTATTTTAGCCTGTGTACAGACTGTGGTAGATGTCATTGTTCTAGGTTCTGTCCTATCTGATGTTACATGCTGCTCCACTGTATGGTACTGTATTGGTGTACATGTTTGTAGGGCCTTACACACACATGTCCCATACCACAGACAGCCATCAGACTAAACTGTGTAGCAGACCAGTATATTTAGGATCAGTCAGTGAGTGACACATATGAGGATGGTGTCGAACAGATAGTCCATATACTGTAATAATATGCTAGCTTGCCATATGTGGCTGTGGCTGTGTTCTCATTGATTGTGGTTATGCACTTTCACACAGGTGTATCTTACCCTGTACTATGACATGCCTGTACAGCCTGCTATATATGCAGGCACATGTGCATTCCACCATAGGAGATGTAGGCCAGTGTTGAGCCAGTCTGCCTGTAGCCTGCACAGTGCATTGTTACATGCCTAGCAGTTTACTGTACTTACTCAGTGAGATGTCATGTGCAGATACTTGCCAGATGTACTGCTGCCGGGCCTCCCTTAACAGTCATGTATGTCAGATAGAGCAGTGGGTTGCTGTACAGCTGTATGTCAATATCTAGTGGGTAATATGTGGCTATGGTACCCCTGTACCAGCGGTTATTACGTGTCAAGCCAGACAGGCATGTGTGAATGCATAACCTATGGTGGAATATGTATACCAGTTGTTATATGTTATACCCATCTACATGGCTGTTAACATCCATATTGTCAGGCATGGTACACATGTTTTGCATTAAGGGGTTCTGCGTATACCTCTGGACTGTACAGAGTGTGTCAGAATGTCCACACATATTGGTCAATATCTCTGCTGCAGTCAATGGACAGTACATGCTAGCAGTGGTACTTTAGTATGATGTCCTTAGGATGTCTGTCAGTAACCAATGGCACACATGTGGAAAGCAGATTTGACCTCCCACACACACCATGTCTGTGAAGACAATCCCAATTACAGTAGCAATAGTATATAGAACTGTAATAGTACACAAATAAAGGTTTTACATTCCTGTAAATCTGTGTGTGGTGTTTTTTCTTATGACCTCTCTGTGGGTATATGTTGCAGGCAATGATTGTCATTTGTATGGGTGGACTATACAGTGTCCAGCTGTTCAGGTGTGAACTGTAGGCACAGTGGCTGTTCCATATTTTGTGCACCATCTACATATGTATCTTACAGTGCATATCTCTGCGTGTGTATGTGCAGTCACATGTATGTATATATATATATATATATATATATATATATATATATATATATATATATATATATATATATATGTCATTATATATATAGGTATATCTGTATCTGCAGATATGTGTCTGTGTATCTGTATCCTAGAGATGTTGATAGCTTCCACATTTTATAATTCTTAGGGGAGCCAGAATGTACTGCATGATATGTTACCTATACCAGCCTGACATCATACAGGTGGGATGTAGTACTGTTAACATCTTGTGCCCATGTCATGTCAGGTCCTAGTTATGGGATCTGCAACACTTGGTAGCGTATTGCAGGGCAGACATGTTTAGCTGGGGGGATATGCCTATTCGTACAAGACATATATTGTTTGGGGCCTCTCAACCCCATTAACAGTCCATGTGGACATATTTGTTTTTGTTAATCTACCATTGCTATCTACAGATGTATGGCCACATATACCTATATAGATATATATATATCAGCTTACATATGTATGACTATGTCCGTATATACCTACATAGCTATATATCTGCATACATATATGTACCTTGCTGTGCATATGTAGACATATAGGTGCATATATATGTGTCGATGTAGGCATTTGCATGTATATATGTCCATATATATGTATATATATGTAAATATTTCTAAATATATATATATATATATATATATATATATATATATATATATCTACATATATAGATATGTTGTATCTGTTTAGATATTAATATCTTTACACATACATACATCTAGATGTTGGTATAAATTCTCTGTACTGTTGCATGACTGGGCTGGATGATATGTTTCTGAAAACATCAGATTCATGCGCATCTGTCATGGCTTAGTGGTAAATCACTTTGTGTATGGTGTGCAGGGTCCTGTGTTTGAGCCTTACAGAGGCTGCTTGTTTTGTTGCTGGGCAGAACATGGGCCGGTGGAGTGATTAAGGCACTTTAAAGCAGTTGTAAGTGGGTGTGTGCATGTATGGGTGGTGATAAGCACTGCAAACTTCCAGTTATACTTTCTTCTACTCAGTTAGCTTCCATATTGCTTAATCTGTGTAGGCAATGCTTACCCCCATGCAGATGCACTTAAACACGTTTACATATGCTTACTACTGCTTACTTGTGCTTAAACCTGCTAACTAGTGCCTTATTCATGATGACACTGACACTTCACATGTGCATCGCCTGCAGTACTCCATTTCATAAATATATGTTTTTTAGTGGGTTTTGCAACATAAATAATACAAAACACTGGTGATACCAAGGTAAAACCACCAAGACTTTATTTAACTATAACATATAACTGACTAAGCGCTTTCACCCATGTGGGGCATCTTCAGAGTCAGTTTTTCACATTTAATCACAGCCTTTAAATAAACATTTCAATTAACAATAAAATCAAAAGGTAATTGATTACAATGAATCTATCCTTTGAACTTTTAGATTTTAACCCTTAACTGTCATTAGTGTAATTGTTGTATAAATTTTGTATATAAACACCAAATACTCAGTAAATAATAACATGGTAAATGTTATTTCAATACCTAAACTCAAAACATACATTTAAAACATATTAATCAATTAATATAATGTAAATATATAAAGAAGTATATAAAAATGTGTATATGTGAATATAAAAAATATATAGTATAAAAATATACACACATGCATATGTGCCTCGTACATCTGACTAAAAGTCAAGAATACTCTATTATTTCTAGCTATTAAATACAAGCTGCCTTGTGTTTCAATATACATGCTAGAGATAAGGTGTCATTAATGCCAGGTGCACTGCTTGCGTCTAATCGTATTTGCCACAAGCATTCCCTGACTTCTAAAATGGTTTTATAATCACCACCAAACTCCTTGGTATATAGTCTGTCTATGACAAAAAAATAAAAATTTCTTGTAGTTAATATAATAAAATAAAAATAAACACATATAAAAATAATTGTAAAACTAAACAACTAATGTACTAATATGGTATCCAATTAATCTGAAAGCATATATGTTTAAAATGTGTTAAATGTGCGCCCATTTACGCCAACTTAGTATTAGCTGAATGGGAGGAACAGTATGTTTTGACATCTGATTATAGATCCAAGATGATCATTTATCTAAGATTTAGGATGACATACTGTTCCTTTGGAAAGGCACTCGAGATGAGTTGGATGATTTTATAAGTTACCTGAATAACACTACAACATTTTTGAAATTCTGACAGAAACAGCATTGACTATCTGGATTTATGATTATACATCAAAGATGGGAAGATAGAATCCAAGTTATTCAGGAAGAAGACATATAGCAATACATTTTTACACTATGACAGTTGCCACCCTTATTATTTAAAGAAGAATGTGGCCAAAGGCCAGATGATTAGGGTGTCATGCATAGTTAGTGAGGACAACAGATTCCTGGAAGAACTGGAGGTACTAATTGACTTGTTTGTCCAATGGGGCTATCCTACGGATTTACTTACCACAGCTAAACAGGATATTATTGAAAGAAGGGCCACAGATTTTAGGCCTATTTTGTTAGACAGCCAAAGGGATGTAGAGACTAGTAATATTCACAAACACAAAGTGAAGATTGTTCAAACAGGTATGGTTTTACAACACAACGACAGCCATTGAAGTTAAAAACATCATCCAATGGACATGGCAAAGTGTATTCCCCACAGACATGCAAGACACTTTAGGAAAGTATCCCCTTTTTATCAACAGTAGGGGTTTGAATATTAAAGAACATTTGGAAAGAACATCTATGCCTACTGGTCAAAGGCCTGCTAGGATGGCCAAATGTGGTAACTGTAAAGCATGTAAATACATTAATGACAACCCATATGTTCAAGTGGGCAATTTTAAGAGGTCTTTGAGGAGTCCTGGTCATTGTAATTGTAATACCAAAATGGTTATATACGCGGCTAATTGTTTATCTTGTCCAGCTTTCTATACTGGTATGACCACAAGAAAGTTGAGACAAAGAATTATGGAACACAACAGGGACATCAAAAACAAGAAATTAACTAATTCATTATACAACCACAGTAAAGATTGTATTAACTACAGGAAATGTTTTTTTTTGTCATAGACAGACTATATACCAAGGAGTTTGGTGTGATTATAAAACCATTTTAGAAGTCAGGAAATGCTTGTGGCAAATACGATTAGACGCAAGCAGTGCACCTGGCATTAATGACACCTTATCTCTAGCATGTATATTGAAACACAAGGCAGCTTGTATTTAATAGATAGAAATAATAGAGTATTCTTGACTTTTAGTCAGATGTACGAGGCACATATGCATACGTGTATATTTTTATGCTATATATTTTGTATATTCACATATACACATTTTTTATATATTTCTTTATATATTTACATTATATTAATTGATTAATATGTTTTAAATGCATGTTTTGAGTTTAGGTATTGAAATAACATTTGCCATGTTATTATTTACTGAGTATTTGGTGTTTATATACAAAATTATACAACAATTACACTAATGACAGTTAAGGGTTAAAATCTAAAAGTTCAAAGGATAGATTCATTGTAATCAATTATCTTTTGATTTTAGTGTTAATTGAAATGTTTATTTAAAGGTTGTGATTAGATGTGAAAAACTGACTCTGAAGATGCCCCACATGGGTGAAAGCGCTTAGTCAGTTATATGTTATAGTTAAATAAAGTCTTGGTGGTTTTACCTTGGTATCACCAGTGTATTTTTATTATTATTAGTTATTCATCTACTTGTTGGACGTTTTGCAACATAAATACTGGTTATAACATGCTTTGCCATGTAAAATAGACTGAGCTACAGTGGGACTCAAACTGGAAATGCCTGCTCATTAGGCGAATGCTCTGCCCTCTACACTATTGCTGTGCTGCTTTATTTTCATATATCTTCCTTGTTATCCTCTTCAGCCTTTTAAGCTGCTATAACCATAGCTAAGCGATGGGCACACCCGTGCACCTACAGTTAGCTGTACTCGGATTTTTAAAAAAAAATAAAGGGGTTTCTTCATTTGATTTTTATGTACTGTTTCTGTTGTACACATGGGGGACTGTTGGTGGGCATATGAGGACACTTATGAGCAATCTTGCTCATTTCTTAACACCTTCTGCTGTTCTACATTGCAGGGGCGTATTTATTCTGACAGCTCTGCTCTCAGACACTCCCCCTGCACTCGTACACGCTCTGTGTAAGCCTAGGAGCTCGGGCAGCACGCCTTGTTAATATGCATGGTGCACTGCCATCCTGCTCCTAAATGGGTGCTTCCATGCAGGAATAAGCTAGTCCTGCATGGAAGATTAGTGAATCTGGGGGAAACTCTTTACAATCATAGTTTCAAATTGAAATTTGTCTATACGAAGCTGGGTCTGAAGGGTCCTTGCCATCTTTGGGTAATACAGCTAACATATATTTAGTTTTTTGTTTATTGTCTAAAATTCTTGGAAAATGTTACACAGGTTTAAACAGAGGTGAGAAGCAGCAACTGCATACAAGATCAGTCTACCATGCATTAGAGTATTTGTACATAAGGTGGAAGTTGGAAACATATATTCAAATAAATGTCACACAGAATATCTGAATGTCAGTCAGCAGTCAGAGTGGAGGTGTGTGTGTGTGTGTGTGTGTGTGGGGGGGGGGGCATAGCTTTGTAAAGTTGTCCAGTTGTTCTTTCCTAGACAAGGAAACAACCCATATTGCCTAAAGGCTACAGCAGCAGAGAGAAATTCAAGCATCTATTGTTATAGTTAAGTGCAATGTATATAACGGTACATTACTAGTTAGGATGCACCCTGCCTGGATGTCAGGAAAGAAGACGAAATGAGAAAGAAAGAGAAAATCAATTAGAAAAGAAGAAAAGTTCTGATTAATTTGTATTACATTATGCATTAACTACTGATAATTTTGTTTTTTTTTAATATACTGTATTAACTCTTTATATGTATTGCTGATATTTTTGTACGCATGTATTTTGGAGCTTTTCTCTCTGGGCCTCCATTGAAAAAGGGCTCATCTTGGCCTAATGGACTTTCTCAGTTAACGAACTGCAAACAAATAAATAAATAAAATGTTTAAAATGAGTGAGAAACTGGAGAAATATTAAATTTAAATGACAAAAGGCTGGGAAGAATAAAAGAAGCTGTAAGCATGTATTCAGATAAGTTGATAAAATTGAAGAAATCAGTGATTGAAATGAAGGAGACAATGACTTAATATGAGACTTCTCAAGAAGAACTGCTACAACTAAATATGTTTTCCTGCCTAGGAAAGAACAACTGGACAGCCTTACAAAGTTAAGGCTCCCACTACACCTTCACTGTGACTGCTAATTGACTAGCCCCAAGGAGGGAAAGTTTTCTTCAGGACTTTCTTGCCCATACAAAGAGAGGAGAACTAATACTCCTCAGCAATCTCTAAAGCACTCACAAAAAGCAACATTAAACACTACACATATGGCTATACCCAGTGGAGCCTCAAGAACAAAGCCCATAAGGCAAGCAAACACATTGCCCAGGACTCTTAAATTAGGACACTCCATTGTATGACACACACATGCCTTAATCACCAAACTGAACATGCAGAAGATAACAGTTGCTTATCTGGAGCCAGGATCCATCAAGTTAAGCATGCACTCAAAGTCACCTGACCACAGGTACCAGTATGATTCTATCATAGTCCATGCGGACATTAATGACCTCGGAAATATCTTCCTGGACTATATGAAGAAAGACATTACTGATCTTTCTTAATATGTATCTCAAGCAAGTATGTGCCTTGCATTAAAAAGCATTCTACATTTACCAAGAATGATGCTACACTATGAACAAAAGATGATTGAATTCAATAATTTGTTTACATTCTGGTGTCTTTCCAGGGGGAGTCAATATTTCCCAGTATGAGAGGACATGATTAGCAAACCACTTTACTTTGCAAAAGATGGACTGCACCTGCCCCCCCACCCCGGCTTCTGACTATTGACTAAAACTTTATCCATCACCTTAGAGTCTTTTTTAGGCAATGACAAATTGACAAACCTACTGACATAGCAAGTAAAACCCAAAGAAACCTAAAGGTGTTACTGTTCACTGCTAGGAACCTAAACAAGAAACTCCATGCCCTACAAACACTCCTTAATCTGGAGAATATATACTTCTGTGCCATTACTGAGACACAGTTTAAATCTGCAAAAGTACTCCAGCAGACCAAGGCTTCAGTACCTTCCACATATTCAGACCATCAGCTGTACAGACAGAGAGAAAAGGTGGGGGATTCTAGATCTAAATTAGCAACAATGCATCTCTAGATTGGTTAAACAGGATGATGCCCTGGAACTTATTAATGTGCAAATAACCATAGAGAAAGTCCCATAAAATATCCAACAAGCTGCAGGTCACCCTCTATGTCCCAAAAATTCCATAGGTCATACCTAGACCTACAGGAAACACTCACCATTAAACCAAATACCTCATTCATGGGAGACTTTAGCTACCCTTCTACAGACTGGGAAACATATACTGCCTCAGACACACAGGCACAATAATTTCTGGACTCATAAACACAAATACACTTGACCAGATAGCATGCACACCCAACAGAGGTTCAAGCATAATGGACCAGGTACTCAGCAATATGGGAAAGTGCTGCACACCACTCAATGGTGAGCATGGACTAGAAATCTGTCACCTGTAAAATAAAAAACAGCTCAGTAACCCTAGCAAACTGTGTAACAGTTAGGAACTATTACAATGAAAATTACACTTTACTAAGTGATAGCTTGTCAAAATTCAGTGACTCTCCTAACCCCAAGTTTACAGCAGCCTGTGACACCCGTGCACTGGCCCAGCAATCAAGGAGCCTCAATCCTCACCACTAACACCAGTGAGGGGCATCCATATAGGGAGAGGATAATAAATGCACACACAGTAAGGTACAATTTTCCTTAAGAGCACACAGAGATCACAGTCAGTATGGGGCTGGTTTCTCCCTGTCTCTCCAGGTCCCCAATAAGACTCCCTACTGGCACAGCTATACGGTCCAGATCTCAGCCTAGTGGGCAAGCTAAAACCTCCAGCACCCTCTCTGTCCAACCAGTGCTTCATGTCCCATACCCAAGTAGCTGACACACACACTTTGGGATAACAGTTATATACAACCACACAGACACTCCTGGGGAAGACTGGCACAGGTTCTCCAGCTGTGCCCCTTTTACCCAGACTATACGGTAATACCACTTGCCACCACCCACTAATATTTAACAGCTACTAAAAGGCCCTTATGAAAGGGTGTCCAATTATACTGTGCAATATTATTATCCAAATGGTACGTGTGACTGAACACCAAGTGGAGTGGCTTTGTACAATAGCACTAAGTACATGCAACATATTCTTAGAGCTTAAATTATCTCTACACAAAACAGCCACAGTTGAGAGGTTTAAAAATATTTAATAATAAATAATAAAAACACAAGACAATACTTCTTACTACACAGTGCTAAGTCAAGAGTTCAGAGATCACAGAGAAATACTTAATATAGTAGAAAAGTTCTGACATCAATACAGAAAAAAAATAATCTAATCTTCCTAGTTCCTAGCTGTATCTAAGAGAAAACACAGTTCTAAAATAACCTTACATATAGAGCAAGACAGTGTTGGTAATGTTGGATGTTCTCAAGACAAATGCTAAATGCTCTGAGTCTCTCTGTCCTTAAATTGATAACACAGTGCCACTGATTCATTTCAGATTACATCATTATTTTCTGGTTCCCAGGCTAACAGAAACTCAGAGGTTAATAGCCCTTTTGATCTTGCAGCTGGTCAGGAAGCCTGAACAATAAAATAAATTATACATGTAAATTCTAGCCACTAACTCTGGCCTCAAAACAATAGGCAGAATGTCTCCCTCTAGACATCTCGGCTCCGAGTTTTAGATCAAAGAATTTCACAATGCTTGACTTATCAGCTTTCTTACAGCAGAGTGCACTGTTGTTACATTTTTCTCAGTTCAACATCCAATACAGCCTTTTCACATTTAAGAGAACAAGCCTGTGGCTTACATTAATATTTACAAATTAGAGAATTATCTACAAAATTTTATCTAGCTAGGCTGGCAGCCTTCACCTATCTTCACACAGCCTATGCATAATTGTTCACATAAACCATGAACAACCATGTAAATGGCTGTATAAAGGCTGCTGTACTTACCAGAAGTAAGCCCAAAACAAATTCTAAAAGAAAACCATACTCGTGGAATCCTAAACTCAATAACTCAATAGGGTATATAACAAAGGGAAAAAAATCAGAAACAGCAACTGCAATAATAAGAACTCTCTAATTACACTAAAAAGGAAACTAAGACAACTAATTAAGTCCAATAAGCCCACTTATGAGGTCAAGATAGCCTCACTGTCTAAAGACAACCACAATGCATTCTATAGCCATGTCGGTGACCTCAGAGGCAGTACACAACAGTGTGCCAAACTAGTGCTCAATGATGCCACCTTCTGTGAGCACAGTGACATAGTCAATCTGCTAGCTGGCCGATTCAGCTCAAAATTCATGTCCCACTCTCTCCTGCCTCCCCCCATGACTAAGGCATTACCAACTATTTGAAAGGCGCAGGTTCTTGCAGAGCTCACTAAAGCCACAAACATAGCCTCATTGGGCCCCGGCAATATCCTGGGATGCCTCCTGAATAGCTTGAAATATGGCTTAACAGGACCACTTGACTCACATTTCAACTTTAGCCTCAAAACAAACTTTGCACTATGAGAATGGAGGACTGAAATGGTTATCCCACTTCACAAGGTCAGACCATCAGCTGACCCCAGAAACTACAGATCAATTAGCCTGACTAGTCTAATATGTGAAGCCATGGAATGAGTTATCATGGAAATGATCAACAAAGACATAAGCAACCTTCAAAGAATGGACCTAACCCAGTTTGGCTTTGTCAGAGGAAGGTCATGCCTACTTAACCTGATGAACTTCTTTGAGAAGGTAACGAAGGAAATGGATAAGGGGGAAAATGATACATTCTGCCTACCTGAACTTGACTAAGGCATTTAAAAAATACCCCACTTGGGTATAGTTGACTCTATACAGTCTAACACAGAGAGATAACTGGTGCCAAAGTCTTAGATTAAAACTTAATGCTACGAAACACATTATAGTGCCTTTTGGGAAAGTGGCCACCCAGGCAAATTACTCCATCAATAAGAAAACCTTAAAAGTTGCCCCTATAGTCAGGGATATGGCAACATATGTAGACAGTAATCTGTTCTTTGACCAACATGTGCAAGAGTATGGTGACTCTGAGTGCATGCTTAACTTGGTGGGTCCTGGCTCCAGATAAGCAACTGTTATCTTTTCCTGGTAGTCATTGGCCTAGTATGTACCTATGAACCTATGCATATTCAAGTGTTTCACCTCTATTTTCACATAGCCTCAGAGATGATAATACTAATTAGGAGGTATGGCTGGCAAAGCCTCTCAAGTGAGCGTTTCAGGGTCTTTCATCCCTGTAAAAAAAGTTGCACTCACCTGCTACACTGTCAGATTTTAATTTTATATAGTAGCTTTTGCAGCCATTTATTTGGCACAGCCTGAGTGTACTGCTTTGAAGTATTGAGCTAACAGCAAGTTTCAAGTAATGTGAGAACAAAATCCGTGTACCACATACACATAATACTTTTGTTTAATCAGTGTTATTATCTGCATGTTTTGTTTGAAAGACCATCAGTCAAACAACATTCAGTCTTGACTTTTCAAATGAATACTGGTATGATGGGTAGCAATGTGAATTTGTATACTTTTGCACTACAGTGAGAAACTAGATGAAAAGTTAGATTTTATATATATATATATATATATATATATATATATATAAAACTGTAAGAATCACTGTGCCAGTGCCCTGAGGAAATGGGAGTAAGTGGAGTACAGGAAAATGGCCTCCTTATGTTGGGGACGTGAGAGACAAATGCACAATAAAAATGCATTAAATTAATCTGTGATCATACTTAACTATACTAGATACTGTTGGCACAACATTAAGTTATTGGATTGCTTGAAAAATGATTGTTCAGGTTTGCATAGTTATATTATACGTGAATATTTGTAGTATATCCTTTTTCACATATGGCATTATTCTTTTACTGTAAGCACATATGTTTTTCTGCTGCTTGCAGCTTTTCATTTTTGTTTATTCTTAACAGATGGATTCATTTCAGAAAGAAATAAGAACTCTTCATGGTATATATTGTGTTCCAATAAGAGCATATCCAGGTATAAACACACTAGTTCAAGTGCCTCCTGCCCTAGACTATACTGTGTGTGTTATTGTCAGTTGGTATAACATGTAAATGGTTTTCTATACATGGACACATACCTCTCAACCCCTTGGCATAAGAAATCTAGACAAAGACAAAAGTAATGGGGGGACAAAGGTCCCAAAATAGACAAATTATAAATATTGCTCTTATAAACATGGAAAGTTACTAGGGTAAAATGTTTCGTGTTGCCACACATTTTCTGAACCATAGGATGTCTGAACCCCATATGTATGTCATTATTTAGTGACTTCAGCCTTCACTGATTTGCCAGAAAACAACAGATTTTATGAGGAACAGACCAAAAATATGAGGCAAAAATATGGGCATTCTGAGAAAAACTGGACAGTTGAGAGGTATGCATGGACAGACAGTGGGGTATGTGTTGTAGAAAAATTACCTTGTTAAACATTTAAATGTCTTTGGACGGGTTACTTACTTCAAAAAATATATATAATTATCTTGTTTTTTTTTTTTACTAGCAGTGTATGTTGGTCATATATCTAAGCCTATAAGCAATCTAGAATTGTATTTAAGAAGTCAAAACATAATGAGATACGCATGGAGACAGACATCACTTGTTTAAAAAAAGTAACTCAGCTTATTCCTTCTTGTGGTGACAACTGTCTGAGTAAGTATGTCAGATAACTTTGACATCTCACCTAATTCCAATTAAAAATGTGTGAAGGAAGGTGCCACTGACACCAAGCGGCCTCATCTCAAACACTATTTGTTGCCATTATGACAGGTATGACAAGTACATTTCCAGTATTTTGTAATTATATTAATGCCTCAGAAGGCAGAGATACATTTTCACTCTTCCTGATAGTGAATTAATCATTTCCTAAAGGCACTGGTTCAGTCCTTCCTACTAAACATTCCTATACTTAGGTCATTGTCTTTATTCTAGACAACATTATATTTAATCTAACAGCTAACAAACACAAGACTAACACTTCTGCTACTGTAATAAAAATGATATTGGTATACCAAGCTCAGTACACATTTTATGTGCTATAATAGTCAACTTAAAAACCTCTCTGACTATGCCTAATAATAATAATAATAATAATGTATTATCTACTTAAATGTGAGCTTTTTACAGTCTTCCATACTGGGTTCTCAGTGTCTCCCATTGATGTTGTGAGATCCCTTGTCTGTAGGGATATGTCTTTAATCCTGACCTCTAAGAATATATTGATTTTGTGGGATATTTCACAGCCCACCCCCCCTTTCTGCCTGCTGTCTGATTCCTTAATAACAATATCTGTATCTTTGGAGGGCAACCTACATTCTACAGGAGTTTACAATGATCTACAGGTAAGATTAAAGGTTAGTGGTCTGAATCTTCTTATAGGTTCATAGGTAAGTACTAGGCTATCTGCCCAAGCACATTTATAAGCCTAGCCAGAGTGTGTTGGCTCTCGCCACCCCCTTATATTAGTTCCCTGCGCCTCTGACCAGCAGAGCCACTGCAGTGATCCCCGGGGTAAATTTTCTGTTTCCCATCCACCCGTCAAGGTTTCTCTTGAAGAGTGCTAGTGAGGGGCTCTGCCTGATGTATATTGGAATCTTATTCCAAAGCATGGGGAGTCTCTGGGGCAGGAATCTATCCCTCCAGCACGTCCTATTTATCGTTGTGGTAAGGTTTATATCCCTAGCATGTGTGGCTCTCAGGGATTTGTTTTTTTTAGGTGGAGCATATCCATCAATTCTGGGTTGGACATGGCCTTGTATGTCAAGCAGAGATCACCACTGGGTA
>NC_056737.1:451433381-451460881 GCF_019279795.1 Protopterus annectens | reverse complement strand
ATTACAGGATATACAGTGTCCACACGGAAAAGTTCCCAGAAGCTCATCCCCCATAATGGTTAATTGCTTGTATTTTGCCCCTCCACTTTCCTGATGCTTATAATGGGAAAATAGAGAGCCCAAAGTTCTACTCCTTCTATAGGAAAATTGACATTTGCAACCCAAAAACTCCCGTAAATAATCATTGGCCAATAGAATATTCCAATTGTCATTCAAGATATTCCTGATAACCTGATAATTTCTGCCAAATGTGGTAACAAATCTCAAAGTGGAATCCTGCGAAGTAGGTGAGTGTTCCCTGTATTCAAGTAATCGATTTCTCTGCTGTTGTCCTGACCAAGTACTGGCAGATACAATGTCAAAAGGACGATATCCCCTTTCTAAGAATCTGTTAGTTAAATCAGTTTTGGCATCCTCATGGATGGTGGGGCGTGCAGATTTAGGGTATTTATAGGAATTTATGGAATATCTTAACAATAACATGTGGGGAATTGAGTTTACGGTTACATCTAATTTGGATCATATTGACTTCCTGGATGTTACTGTATATAGAAACACTGACAACACTCTTGGTACCAAAATTCACCGTAAATACCCCCAGTACAATACGTTACTCCATGCATCTAGCATGCATCCATGCCACACCATCCGGAATATTCCCAAATCTCAATTTCTGAGTATAAAACGTATTAGCCCCTCTGTAACGGATTATGAGGATGCCAAAACTGATTTAACTAACAGATTCTTAGAAAGGGGATATCGTCCTTTTGACATTGTATCTGCCAGTACTTGGTCAGGACAACAGCAGAGAAATCAATTACTTGAATACAGGGAACACTCACCTACTTCGCAGGATTCCACTTTGAGATTTGTTACCACATTTGGCAGAAATTATCAGGTTATCAGGAATATCTTGAATGACAATTGGAATATTCTTTTGGCCAATGATTATTTACGGGAGTTTTTGGGTTGCAAATGTCAATTTTCCTATAGAAGTAGTAGAACTTTGGGCTCTCTATTTTCCCATTATAAGCATCAGGAAAGTGAAGGGGCAAAATACAAGCAATTAACCATTATGGGGGATGAGCTTCTGGGAACTTTTCCGTGTGGAAACTGTATATCCTGTAATCAGGTAAATAAAATCAAACAATTTACTAGTGCCAATACCAGTAAAGTTTATGATTTGAGAATTTTTGGTAACTGTTCAAGTAGATGGGTGATATACCTGGCCACATGCCAGTGCTCAGCTTTTTATGTGGGTAAAACATTGCATTCCCTTCGTATTAGAATAGGAGAACATCGGAGTGACATATGGAACAAAAAGCCAACAAATGCACTTTTCCAACATACAACTAAGCATCCTTCAGCTAAGTTTATGTTTATTGTCATTGACAGGATTATAGGGGATAGAAGCCATCAACAAGGATGGCAAAACACACTCAGTTTTAAAGAAAAATATTGGATTATCCATCTTGGAGCCTTGTTTCCTCCTGGTCTGAATGACCATTTATGATGAATATAATACCATTTAGCTTTTGTCCTATAGATACAATACTATAGTAAGCTCCATTGTATTATGTCTTAAATATATTAGACAAATGTTCATATATTTTTGGACTAACAATGGTCTTTACATTAATATATTTTGTTTTATATATATATATATATATATATATATATATATATATATATATATATATATATATATATATAGTTCCCTATCAGAAGCCTGAAACACTATAAGCCTGAAAATCAAAATCCTGAAACCAAAAGCCTGAAAATTCAAAATCCCGAAAACCCAAAATCCTGAAAACACAAAATGGACATACTGACGTCATTGTGGCTTTGCTATTGTTAGCCCTATGGTGTTAGGTCATATGTTGGGTTCAGGTAAGTGTGCGGTTGGTTTTATGTTAGGGTTAGGGGCGGTTTAAGTGAGTTAGGGTTAGGGCGCAGGTTAGGCATGTATGCAATAGTGACAAATATTGGGGTTAGGGGCGGTTTAAATGAGTTAGGGTTAGGGCGCGGGTCAGGTGAGTGTGCGATAGTGACGGACCTTAGGGTTAGGGTTAGGGTCAGGGTCAGTTGGTAGATATTAGTGTCTTTACAGTGACATATTAACATTATTTGTGTTTTCAGGATTTTGAGTTTCAGGATTTTGGGTTTTCGGGATTTTGAATTTTCAGGCTTTTGGTTTCAGGATTTTGATTTTCAGGCTTATAGTGTTTCAGGCTTCTGATAGGGAACTATATATATATATATATATATATATATATATATATATATATATATATATATATATATATATTTTTTTTTTTTCAAGCCTTTTATAGATAGGTGAATTTTGTCTGCATCCAGTTGATGGGTACCCCATTGAATTTGGCCCATGGATGTATGGTTATGTTACATCATGTTGTGCTCATTTTCATTAGTTTTTCTGTTATAATTAATATATATATTTATGGTATATGTATTTACAATTGTTCATATCATTGAATACATATTGTGTTCATTACTGATGGGCAATTACAATATGGTTTTCAGTTCTCATGAATATTTATCAGATAGATAGGGGTTGGATAATACCATTGGTGAATTATGGCTGACTTAGGCTATAAATATGTATGTCGCTTGATTCTGGCATATTTTATTATTCACTGAGGAAGGCACTCTGCCGAAACCGGTCTGAAGGTTGGATTTGTTTGTGTTTTTTACTACTGGTTTGGCCGTGCATGCTGTACGTGCGAGTCATGGTGTTATGGTTGCCCATAGCTTAGCCTTTTCAAAACCAGCCAGTCATGGAAAAGTGCAGGAAATCGGCCCTACTTAAACCCAAGAGGGGGGAATACATCTCATAACTGGTTGTAGCTTCCCCTTGCAGGCACTATGGCAGTAAGGAGAGAAGGAGTGTGCTTCCGGGTGCATCACTGGTGCATCCAGGAGTCCAAGGTCATGGCAGGACTCCTAGTTAAAGACCATGCATAGAGACTGCAGCAGGGCCAGTACCAGGGCTCCCAATATAAGGTGGAGGCCTGGGACCGTCTTGCCTGCAACCTCACCAGTGCCACTGGCATACCACAAACTGGTGAGTAGGTCAGGCACCACTATGTCGACCTGAAGCGGTGGAAGGGGGACCTCTTGGAGGAGTGGCTCCAAAAGGCTAGAGCATCAGGGGATTTTCCAGCCGTATGTATCACCCCAGTATGTGTGTAATAGTTGCCAGCTCAGGTATATCATGGATAAGTATGGCTAAATATTCCTCTTATATCCCCCACAGCTGCAACGGAGCGGGCCACGAACCAGGAGGCCCACATTTGTTGCCTGGCACAGTTGCGACGCAAGGCAGGTCAGTAATACTTATGCATTTACTGTCATAGGAAATAAAAATAAAAGTAGTAGTAAATGAATTGCTAGTATAAAGCTTGCATTGTTCAAGACACATACTGCATACACTAGAGAATATGTCAGGAAGAGTCTCATATTGTTTATATGGCAATAAAAGTGTAATATCCTTACAAAACAAGTCTAACTGCTGAACTGCATGTGTATATTCTGGTATCATATGGTAATGTAGATTTGCACTCATGTAATAGTACTGTAGTATTAAGCACTGTTACCCACCCCATGCACCATAAATTGGATGTGTAGGAATGCCTGTATATGACAGGTGTAATCCCTAGAGGCTATTTAGAACTGAGAGACACATAGACAGTAAACGGAAAATGCAAATAACAAAAGATGAAGAGCACATGCAACGGAGATGTGAACTGTTGTTTTTTTAGCACACACAGCCATGGTTCGAATCCTGCCAGTGGTAGTAGTCTGCATACAGAATCATACCCCACAACTGCACATATATGTCCAGAATGTCTATTAATGTGGCCCATATCTATTGCCTATCTATTGCCTATCAACCTGTCCCCCTGAGAAATCAGTGGGATGATCCCACACGTATAGGCAGCAAACAGGAAATACAACTGATTGACACACACATATATGACAACAAACCTGGCACACTAGCAACTCCCCAATATTTTATGTGACTAAAAAGCCACGTATGTCTCATTTACACCCCAACTTGTTAAGCTGTGGTCAGAGTGTGTACAGTAACAGATGGAGATGTATGTGCATAATAGTAATGTGGAACCTGGTACTGTGTATGGGAACATTCAGGTAGTGCTAATAAACATTCTTCCCACAGGTCTATCAGATACCAACACTGTGCCCAGAAATACAAGAATGATATGCAGTTGCTCTGAATAATGAGGTATTGCACATTACTGTCACCCGCACTGTCCCACAACATATAACAGTCTGGGAAATCTGTATAAGAGTGTTGTTATACAAGGTCAGAATGCATAAGCACAGGGGATTAATAACACAGAAAGCAGATTGGAGATATACAGCAATATCAATATAGCAGACACAACTGTGATGGACAGTGTTTAAGTTGTAGCAGACACAGCCATGATCTGAATCCTGGGAGTGGAATTAGACTGCATACAGATTCATACCCCACAACTGTACACATGAGGCCAGAATGTCCAGTATATGTGCCCATATCTGCTGTCTGTCCCCCTGGTAGGTCTGTGGGATGATCCCAGATGTGTAGCCAGCAAACAGGGAATACAAGTGATTGTCAACCATCATGAGAACACACCTGTCACTGTAGCAAACCCCAAAACTGTTAGGAGAGTAATATTGCAAGTATGTCCTATCTACACTCCCATGTTGTCAAGCTGTGACCAGAGTGTATACAGTAACAGAGTGAGATGTATGTGCATAATACTAATGTGTAATCCTGACACTGTGTGGCAACAGTCAGATAGTGCTAACAAACATTGCTCCCACATGTACGTTGGATACAAACACTGTGCTGAGAAATACAGACCAATATAACCTGTATTGGTACTGTCCACCCTGGTATTGTAGGGGATTGTGAATGTTGCAGTTTCTCTGAATAATAAAGTATCACTGGTCACTGTCACCCACACTGTGCTACATAATATAACTGTGTAGAAAAGCATGTATATGTGTGTCTCAGGTCACTAAAGGTGGAAGAGGGCAATATTCTAGATATGTCCAGGCACACCAGCATGTGGTCAACACATGGCCAGAGTCTGTGCAGAAAGAGTTGGATAGCATAGTGCAAAACATCAACCCAGAATCCGGATGTATGTGTACAAACAGTTAGTCAGTGTTAACAAACATTCCCTCCACAGGTATACCAGGTAAGAGGTGTATACTGCAGGTAAAACAGGTTCATGTGTAATGATGTCGACAGCCATATCAGTGTCCAATAAAAGTCTATAGGGTAGTGCAGTAAGACTTGTAAGGTACAGATAGCATTGACTAGGAAAGTAATGTGGAGTACAGGAATATACTACTTGTTAACTGACATCTTTCTCTCCCCCCGACTTATCTCCAACAATAATCAACACACCCACCCCAGCTGGTATGTACTGACTCTGATAATGTCCATTTGTTTGATAAATATTTTAATGGTTCCCATGCATGTGCCATATTGAATTATTCCAACATTGTTGGCATGGTGCCATCAGCGTACCTGCATGCTGTTCTTATTACCACTGTGGTCTCATATATGCATGTGTTTTGTTTGCTATGCAACTGTTCTGTGTCTGGTGTCTGGGTTAATGGGAATATCTATGTATGCTGTTATATCTAACCCTGGAATGTGTTGACTATTACTAACCCATATATGATGAAATCTAAACACTATAGCACGCTTGGGAAGGCTAGTCCCAGCAGACCCACCTGTCCCACCTCAGCTGGCCGAGGCACCGGGCACCAGCATACCTGGGGCCTAACTCTGGACCTCCCTGTCCATTGGTCCTGCACCACCTTTGGGTGGAACTGCCTCAGGGGATGGGGCACACCCCTCCCGGGAGTGGGCGCGGACAGGCACCTGTCACCCGTCACCAGGTTGGGGTCTTGTTGTGTACAGCAATCGAGCAGTTCAGTAATCTTCAATGCCAACTTGAGGGCTGCATGTCGCGATTAGAGAGTCAGCCTGGCTATGCAGCTCAGCCCCCAGCAGAGCCACCTTTGGGGCTGTGAAGGTGCAGTGATGACTGCACCTTTGGGGCTGTGAAGGTGCAGGTGAAGTCGCCACTGCACCTTCACAGCCACCTTTGGTGCTGTGAAGGTGCAGTGGTGACTGCCCATGGGTGGGGACCTCAGTCCCACTGTTATCACTAGGGGGCTTGTGGGCTTCCGATATCCCAACACCCCTCCCCATCAAGGTGTTTACCGATTATATGTGTCATATACTGCCCCTGCATGGGTCTTGTGTGTCTTATCTGTTAACCTATCCAACCTATCTACCCAAATATACCTACTACCCCTCCCCAATATCCCACTCTCACCTGAAAAAAAAGGGCAATCTGTTCCTACAAAAAAGTCTCACCCCATGCATAGCTGTGCATTTTGCACACATGTCCACTGGACACATGTAATCCGGTCTAACTGGCATTACAACTTATTATTGTTGTCCTCACCCCTCTCCCAGGGGTTTGAGTGTCCAAATCTACCTTCAAATTCAGTGTATATGCACAGCTAATGCTGTAGAAGAATTGGGCAGCTATGGATCTTCCCTACACCCTTCCTGCTCATCCCTAAAGTATCGTGGGGGGTTAGGCGGGAGTTAGCACTTTTAAGCAGCAGTAAGCCGGACTAAGCCGGTTTGCCCAGGGGTAAGCACTGCCTACACAGATTAAGCAATTTAAAAGCTAACTGAGTATAAGAAACTGTAACCAGAAGTTAGCAGTGCTTACCTCCGCGCAAACATGTGCAAACCCACATACAACTGCTTTAAAGTGCCTTAATCACTCTATATCCAATTCTGGATTTCCTGGTGTTCTGCCCAGTAACAAAATAAGCAACCTCTGCAAGGCTCGAACCCGGGACCTTGCACATCATAGACAAAGTGATTTACTACTAAGCCATGCCAGATACACATAAATCTGTTGTTTTCAGAAACATATCATCCAGCCCAGTCATGCAGCAGTACAGAGAATGTATACCAACATCTAGATGTATGTATGTGTGTGTGTAAATATATTAATATATAAACAGATACAACATATCTATATATGTAGATATATATATATATTTAGAAATATATACACACATATATATATATATATATATATATATATATATATATATATATATATAAACATATATATATATAAACATATATACATGCAAATGCCTACATCGACACACACACATATATATATATATATATATATATATATATATATATATATATATATATATATATATATATATATATCTACATCTGTATGTCTACATATACACAGCAAGTTACATATATGTACGCAGATATATATCCATGTAGGTATATATGGACATAGTTATATATATGTAAGCAGATATATATATAACTATATAGGTATTTATGGCCATACATCTGTAGCTAGCAATGGTAGATTAAAAAAAAAACAAATATGTCCACATGTACCATTAATGGGGTTAAGAGGCCCCAAACAATATACGTCTTGTACGAATGGGCATACCCTTCCCACAGCCAAACACATCTGCACTGCAATACACTACCAAGTGTTGCAGATCCCATAACCAGGACCTGACATGACATGGGAACAAGATGTTAACAGTACTACATCCCACCTGTATGATGTCAGGCTGGTATTGGTAACATATCATGCAGTACAATCTGCCTCCCATAGGAATTGTAAAATATGGAAGCTATCAACATTCCCAGGATATATATACACAGACACATATATGCAGATACAGATATACACACATGTGTATATATATATATATATATATATATATATATATATATATATATATATATATATATATATACACATGTGACTACACATACACACACACAGAGATATGTACAGCAAGATACATATATAGAAGGTGCACACAATATGGAACAGCCACTATGCCTACAGTTAACACTTGAACAACTGGACACTGTATGGGCCACCCATACAAATGACAATTGTTGCCTGCAACATATACCCAGAGAGAGAGGTCATAGGAAAAACACCAGACACAGGTTTACAGAAATGGAAAACCTTTATTTGTGTACTATTACAGTTCTATATGCCATATCATATAGCTGTTCAGACACTGACATCCATATAAACAGAGCAATGTAGGTGTGAAACAGTTATACTAATACAGCAGTCTGGAAAGGCTCACAATTGTTGCTGTCCAGGCCAAGCCCTTCAAATTGTACAATAGTAAAGACAGACTGGGCCACAGAATACCAAACAATCAACAGTATGTAATGCAGCTGTATAGTTCAGCAGCCTCTATCTACACTCTGAACAAAATCACTAGGTGGTAAAGACTTCAGTTGACCAAATAGGATGTAACTGTTACATAACAAGGCATAACTGACACCATCACAAGCACACTGATAAACAGAACAGTCTGTATGGCAGGAGGCAGTAGGCCTGCATCAACCCAATGTATGTAAGTAATGTAAATATAGATGAATTGTATGATACTGTACATTCAGACACCTTAAGGCAGCTCACCCTGATACTCCCACATTTTGTAACAGCCTAGGTCATTTATGGTGCACCCCCCCCTAGACTCAATAATATAGGGCCATATACCACTGTTACATAGACTGGTCTCTGCCGTGCATAAGGGCACATATGTATTGTGTAGGTGAAGCCCACACATATATGGCCCCAGCCCCATCATATATGTAGGGGATATAACAGCAGTGGACTGATGGCAGCAATGGCAGTGTGATATACTCACAGCCCACTACAGAACAACCCCTGACAGCATGTCATATGTACAAAGCTTGGTATGTAGGTGGAGGACAGAGGCTGGAACACAGGCACATATGTGGAAAACTGTTGCCATATGCTAAGCAAGTTGCTGGTGTTACAGGATAGTCTGCAACATACCTTTAATCAGGGACTTGAGGTTAGAAACATAAATGGATGTAGCCATGTACTGATAGCACTCAACACACACACTGCCAGTGAAATATCTGACACAGGATCTGTGTGGTGGACAGACAAAACATGATAGCCACACCTCTGGCCACCAAGTGGATAGGCCCACAGTTGAGAGCTATGGAGACAGACTGCATTCCAAGGTAAACTAGTATGTAGACACACACCCTGTAACACCAGTACTATACAAAGCATAACACAACTCTACTCACACTCTGTCTGTAGTTCTGGGCCCTCCTACAAATATGTAGCTGACCTGATTGTGCCGGTTTCCCTGTAAGAGGTATTGCTACCTGCTGTCTGTAACACTGATGCCCACACACAGGAATTATGCCCAACACACAGGAAAGGTAAAGGGACCACTCCCACATGATGCAGGGATTTATAGTAGGTGGTTGCCATGACAGTGGTAATTGGAAGTACTACACAGCAAGCTGCATGCAGTTAGCAAGTGTAGGACACTGATTGGTGCCGAGGCCATCACCTGATCAAATGCATCACATACTAAAGCCAGGCTGCAATCTACTCAAAGCAGCTCAATCCATTCACTGGAGAGAGAGGGAGTGAGAGAGAGAGAGAAACAAAAGCAAAAGCTGAAAAATAAAAATACTACAGCTCATCAAACTAACAGCAGAAGACGCAGACATTTAGGCAGCTGACATTCATAAAGACATCATTCCCACAACAGGTATGTGAAGTATATGTACATGTATTAGAATGTAGTACCTGGTCCATCATAATGGAATAGATTATGTGGAATGAGTTATATGTCCCATCAGGTGCTGTTGTGATGGTGTTCAACTGAACAACTGCTATGGACAATAGTGTCTGTCCCTTTGGGTAGTGGGCCATGGCTGTTAACTGTGCAGGTCAGCACTGACAGACAAGAAGTAAGCCATCATAGTGTGTGTTGTGTAATGGGAAGTATGTATATGATGTGGCCAATAGCAGGTTGTGGAAGTAATGCCATTATGATGGACATGTGGGAGCCATGGCCCACCACTGACAGGATACTCAGGTGAATCTGTAATGTAGCATGCCTGAATGCCATAGGTGTGTAATAGATTTACCTGTAATCAGGTCCCACATATACCCCACTAATGTCAGGCCATGTACGTATGTGGCACCTGTCTGTGTTGTAGCAAGGCAGAACAGTGCAGCTGTGCAGGAAGGTGTTGTGAGATTGTGGAGCTGATGTCTGAATGTACCCCATATATAGGTATGTATATGTGTACATGTGTCACATATATAAGGATATATATGTATATCAGCATGTATGTCCAGAAATATACATATATCCATGTGTAGACATATACATGTGCATATATATATATATATATATATATATATATATATATATATATATATATATGACATCACATATATCTACACATACACACACACACATATATATATATATATACCTATATGCACATGTCTACATATATACAAACATACACACAAACATATATGTATGTAAAGACATGTCCCCTATATCACTATCACAGTGATGTGTGCTATGTGCAAGGCAGCAGCATGCATAGCAATGCACACAGATATCTACAGCTGGCAGTGTGTGCACCATGGACAGGTATGTAACATGTTAGTCCCTTGTTGGCACCACATTGCCCCTGTCTGTGAAGTATGCAATGGGAATATAGGGAAGTATGGCAGGTACACATGTGGAGGTGATCAGGATTGATAGATATAGAGGACAGTCTACAGGGGTGGTAAGTGACACATGTGGTGGGTAAACATTGTGGATGGTGTGTATGGTCTGTGATCTGGACACCCCATGGTCCTCAATAGGGGCATAATGGGAACAAGCCTCCCATCCACTGCCACTCACAACAGCAGTCCATGTCCTGAAGGTGCCTGGTCTGGAGGCTGAGCAGGAGGAGCATGTTGGCCATGTGAATTTGTACTGCGTGCCTCAGACTGATGTAGCACATCCCTCATGTGTCTGTAGAGCCAGGTATGGAACAGACTCTAGACCTCAGCTCAGTGGACAGGAACATGTCTGTGTGTGCCCTGAGGAGAGGCCAATATCCCCTGGGTGGTTCCACCTGATGGTATTGCTGTAACAGTACATGAGGACGCCCCAGGTTGGCACACACATGTGATGTGGCCAGGAATCATGGGCAGATGGGTTTGGAGAGGTGGATCAGCTGGCCAATAGAACATATACATATCATTGTATCACTGTTATAGAACATTTGTTGGTAGTAATTGTCTACATAATCCTGGTACATGTCCAACAGCATGCATAGATATCCCCAATAACACAGACTGTCAGATGTGCAGCAATCTCAGAGCAGCCATACCACTGGCATATATGTAACTATAGTGGCCCTGACAATGACATGCAGGTGAATAGTCTGTAAAAGGCCAGCAATGATAGTGTCCATACAGGGGACATGGCTACAAAAAACCTGTCCAAACGGTAGTTAAGCTGTAGCCATACCTAATGAGTTGTGTGTACAGTATGTTGAAGCTGATATGGTGGGGGGGTGACAGAGATGTGTATTACAAAATGTGGTAACCTTGACGTATGAGTTGTTCAGACCTGTTTCCATCTTTATGTCTTTGAGGCAAGATGTCACACGGCAGGTTACCTGTGTATTCAGCAGATGAAAATAAGGTCATCATCAATCACCTGGTACAACACTACCAGGTGCTCTTTGGCAGGACAGCCCATGAGCAGCAGGAGTGGACCGCCCTGTGGAATGATGTAGTCCACAGGGTCAATTATGTCGGCTGGTATAACCGCAGTTATGAGCAGGTCCGGCATCATTGCAGCGACCTGCTTTGCAATGCCCGTCAGCATGCTGCTGCAGTATGGGGGGATCACCTTGCCACAGGGAAGGCCATGCCATCCATCACCCCCGATACGTGTGGAGGAGGTCCTGGCCAGCCTAGTGGCACCTACCCCATCTGGAACACCAACAACCACTGGATCCCTTTGTGGAGGTGGGTGTCACCCACACACTAGCTGAGGAGCGTGCAGGTAAGGACACAGGGCACATCAGTAGACCACTGTTGTGTAAATATCCGCAGTGGTACAGGTAGATTATGCATATCTGACATGTCACAGATATATTGTGTTGCTGCATTGTAGTGATAAACAGATGTCCAGATGTGGTAGTATTATGGGATTTTACTGTTGATGTATGGTAGTACTGCAGCCAGCCTGTAGCAGTGCCACAGGTGTGGCCACTGACATTGCATCTCTCACCCTCTTATGTAGGTCCCTCCAGGATAGCAACAAGGCAGAAGCCTGTAGCTGGTGAGTATGTCTTATGTAGATACATGCCAACACACCAGCATGTAATGGTGATGGTATATTCTATGTACACATCTAACACACCTACCCTGAATGCATGCTGTACATGTGCATGTATTGTTGCTGTGAAATGCATGGTGTCACAGGGGCGACCATGATGGGGTATTGAAAGGGTATGTCACACAACTGCATGACAACTAACATCCTGTCATTGCAGAATGTGTCAACAGGGAGTAACATATTGTTGGTAGACGTGGCCTACAGTCGTGACATGTTCTGAATAACACCCATATGCAGTGCAACACCAGCGTATATACCTGTAGGACAATGCCTACTGCTGCAGAGATACACTATGGCATAAGGCATTACAATAGTCCACATTATCAGCTGGGTCTAGGCTGCAACATGTGGTGTTCAGTGTACGGGACACTGCAAAGTGACACAAATGTGTAGGGCCTACCTGTCATGCATCTGCATAAAAGCTGGGGGGGGGTTCTCAGCGTGACACACCAGTGCACTGCAGCAGGGATCTTAAGGATGGTAGAAATTGCTCTATCTGCATATAATCAGGTTCAGGACATGTGGCAGCCATAACCCTACCCACACTGCAATAGTGACAGCATTGTGTGAACACCATGGGATGTGCACATGAGTAGACCTTGCAATCATGCAGAATAGGGGGACATGTGTAGGGTAGACTGAACAAATACTGGCTATTGCAGAAGGCCCACGCTGGTATACCCTGACGTGAGCAGTGACTGCTGTAGTACACACAAGAGGTATGATAAACTGTCATGATAAGGGTGTGCACACATATGCCCACATGGTGTGTATGCATTGCGGTCAGCAGCCGCACACCTAACACAATCTGTAGACACTGCATGTGAAAGTACAGGACATATATCACATACCGGGCTTGCGTACTGCTAAGATATGCAGTGCTGTGGTCCCATGGCAGATCAAGGATGTGTGTGCAAAATTAATAAAGGTGTGTACACCCCCCATAGCAATGGTATGCTCTGATGGTTGTCAGTGTAAGCATTTTTACAGTGGTCATACATGGTCTGTTGATGTTGATGTTGACAGCTGTAAATCAGGCATCAGGCATTCACCAATGGCAACAGTACACATATCATCCCAGGTATGTGTTGCTGAAAAAATTAGGGGCTGTGAGAAGTAAAGCTGATATAACTGGCACAGTATTACACATTCTGTAATGGGTTGTACACCTGTGAGTTGTGGTGCACAGTACATGGCAGGGTACAGAACAGGTGCACAGCAATACTGTGTGCATGGGTGCAGTGGTATCCACGGGAAGGGGCATCACCTAGTCACAGCACATGCATCACACACATGTTGCTAGCATGGATTGACTATAGCTGAACTGCATGCTGTTCTGTACCATATGCTCTGCATGTTGGCAGATGGGTAATAGGAGGACTGTGTGTACGATCACTGTGCAACCTCACCTGTGTGTGTGTGTGTGTGTGTGTGTGTGTGTGTGTGTGTGTGTGTGTGTGTGTGTGTGTGTGTGTGTGTGTGTGTGTGTGAGCATCATGGTGGTTAGTTAGTTTGCCTGCAGGGTCACTCTGGTGAAGTGGTGGGAGGTAGATGCATGTATGATGCATGTGTGCATGTGTGTGTGTTTATGTGTGTGGCCATGTATGCACATATGTGATTGTGGGATGTTCATATGGCTGTACCCCCCCTTTGGGACCATGCAGTACATGGACATGGACTCCCACATTACACACCAGGAATACCTGTCATGTGTGTAATCACAGGACAGCAAATAGTATAATATGGTCTGTAGCATGGAGCAGGCATCCAGCGGGAAGGTAGACTCCAGGTAAACATTTACTATCGCTGTCAGCAGAGAGGTCACCTACAACCCACGTATGCAGCTCTACAAATGCATTGGGGAAGTAATAGTCAATACCAGAGAGTGTATCCAAATATTACAGGTGTTACATGATGGGCTGACAGAGCAGCATATCTGGCATGTACTGAGCATTACATACACATGACACACCAATGGGAGGTATTATGGATATGAACAGACCAAACCATGGATACCTTGCTCGAGCAATCCAAAAAGAGATGGCCACAGGTATTATGGATATAGCATAGTAGCCCACACATATAGGGGCCATGCACATTATTCCGACCATACAGAGGGTGCATACTGAATGACAGCAGTGAGGCCATGTAAATCCACTACACACAGGTCAGGCAGGTAAAGTAGCAACAGGCCTTGTGTTGTGGCCATGTGTGTTGGCATTTAAAGGACTGTGATGTTTATGAGTGGTATCAATGTGTATATGTTAACAAGTGTGATGCAGGATGAGGTAACACATGGACATATATGTGGGATTGTCTGTAAGCGATGGACAGGTAGGTATTATGGAGGTGTGTATGTGTGTGTGTGTGTGTGGGGGGTGTACTGTTAGGCAATGCTGAACAAGATTTAAAGTGTGTTTATTGTTTTCCCCCACAGGTGGCAAGGTGGGTAAGGGTCCCTTCTGCATGCAATCTGATGTAGATGTCCATACAGACACCGATGATGATGATGATGATGATGATGATAATAATGTTGAGGCACAGATGAGGTTGTTAGAGGCCGACACTGAGCCAACATTTGACATCCCCCTTTTAGCCACCCCACCCCCGCAAACAGTTTCAGTGCCTATACACACCCCAGCACCAGTGGCCATAGCAGAGGGACAGCTGGCATTCAGTGGCAGTGCACAGGAAAGTGTGGTAACCATGCCTACTGTGTCCGGTTGCAGCAGGCATAGCTGGATGTCCGGCATGCTGCCACATAGGCAGATGTCCCAAAGTGCTTGTGGTAGGGCCGCTGGACATCATGCCCCTGGCAGAGGTGACATAGCTGCTACCAGCAGAAGCATGTTTCAGGCTGTAATGGCAGCACAGGCACATATTGAGTGTTACACTAGACAGGGCCTTAGGCTGCAGAGAGCTGCTCTTGCATCTGTAAGGGACAACCTCCGTGAACGGTCGGGTGCCATCAGTGCTTCTACCGAGCAAGCAGATACATGGCATGATGAGATGATGGCCTTCATCGATTGTGGTGTGTCTGTGCTTCAAGATGTGGTGGGGATACGGTGACACCTGTGTGGATGTGGGACAGCAACACCAACAGCTGGCAGTCAATGTGGATGTGCTAGGACACCAAGGGGCTTCTGTAGTGGCAGTAGCAGCCCTGGCAGTGCGGGAGGTGAGCTGTCCACACCACACCACAGCAGGCCATGTGCACGTGGTCCTGGCCAGTCTGGCAGGCACAGTCCACATGTCCATGGCCGGAGGCAGTGAACTGCACACCCTGCCAGATATGGTCTGCAGCTGTCCATAAACACCTGTGTAGGCAGCCACATGGCAGAACTGTGTGCATGCATACCCACACACTATGCAAACACACCTATGGGAACCCCATACCTACACACACCACATCACCTCAGCCAGCTCCCCAGAGTACACCCCTCACCCACACACACGGTGTCAAATGTATGGCCCACCCTTGGCCTCTGGCAAACCAATGCCATATCCTGTGCATATGATGATATCTGTGCCCCATCCTTGTCATCCATACCATCGATGCAGGGACAGGATTATATGGTTCTGATGCACACAGTAACTGTACAACAGTGTACCACAGTCCTGCAGTGTAAGATGTTGTAGGGAGTAATGTGTGAGGCATATTTGGTAGGTAGTGTAGCCATCCAGCAATAATGCCCTATAGCTGTTAGTAACACTGGTTGGTTGTGGTCTCTAAAATGTTATCCAGTTGTGTTGTCGGTGTACATGTGTTAGCATAAGGATGCCCTGTGCATATGATGATACCTGTGCCCCATCCCTGTCATCCATATCATCGATGCAGGGACAGGCTGATATGGTTCTGATGCACACAGTGACTGTACAACAGTGTACCACAGTCCTGCAGTGTAACATGTTGTAGGGAGTAGAGTGTGAGGCTTATTCAGCAGGTAGTGTAGCCATCAAGCAATGATTACTTATAACTGGTAGTAACACTGGTTGGTTGTGGTCTCTAAAATGTTATCCATGTGTGTTGTAGGTGTACATGTGTCAGCACAAGAATGGTCTGCAGTCATATTGCACAACAGGGTATGTCACTGTGCTGACACCATGGCAGTGACATATCTCAGGTACAGTTGAACACATTTCACAGGTTACTATACCGGATATTGCCTGTGCCACATGGACAGGTGGCCCGCTGAGGCATGTTTACCCTGCTACCTGATGTAGACCCATCCATATACATGCACACTGTTACTTGCCAAAACTGGGACTAGACCCCTACCTAGCAATGTCGTAAACTGACATGTGTGGCTTACATTGCAAACACCGCACAGTGTTCAAGGTGAGGTGTGTCCCAGGTTACATGGTATATGCAGAACATTCCCCTGCATGTACAATATGCTAATGGGGGATGTAATGGGTGTATTTGGACAATACATAATGTGGTATACCGTTATATACACATTTACAGACACATAATAGCAAGACACACATCTGAAATACCAGGGCCTATCGCTGCTACCTTGGCCATGTCTCCAATGTGTTACAGATAGGCTGCACACATCACATGCATAACTTCCTTGGATTATGGTAACAGTTACCTGCATGACTGATGGTGACAGTGGTAACCATAACGTGGTACATGGCACATATACCTGGTGAACTTTGGTGTAATGACAGTGTACATAGCAACCACACCCCCCACTGAATATTGTACTCCCTGAAACCCATTATGACACTCTGCCATACCCACCATCACAGATTGGCCACAACTGCGATACAACCCATAGTATACCCCAACATTGGTACTACAGGGATATGCATCTCATGCACATGTCACATGTGTAGTAGGGCAAGAATCAGGCACAGGTTGCCTGTACATATCCCAGCTGGATACCTGCCATCTGCACATCTGTACAGGGACTGACAGTCAGCTTGGCAGGTAGCTATGCAGTAGCATGAGTGCATTGACAGACCAGTAAGGGGTATATACTGTGACACAGCTCACACACCAGGAATACAACAGGGAGTCATCAGTGTCCAGCCATGCTCGCAGGTGTGTCTGTTGTCAGTATTACATTAAGCACTTTGCTCTTGCCAGGGTTAGCACTGTCAACAGTAGTACTGCCATGATACACTACATGCCTGTGTGACAGCACATACCCTGGGCTACCACACCTGTATGTCACATATTCACATGGATAACAGTGCTGTACAGGCCTCATATATGTCTGTGTCCCACACATGACACTCACACCCCTTGCTACTATAATGACAGCACATAGGTGCATGTATTGTACATGGCATTGCATACACTTATTACAGATTATCAGACTGGGTTGTGTGTCCTGGTTACCAGCTCTAAGCTATGCTTAGCAAGTATCAACATTGCTGCAGTATAACAGCTAAGCTGATTTAAGCACTGGTAAGCAGTGCATACACTGTGTAAGTGCCCACACGTTTATCCATAGCTTAGCACCACTTAGCTTCACACAAACCAGCGCAAACATGCTTAAAGCTGCTCAGAACTGCCTTAACCACTCTGTATCCAACAGTCTTTGTTTTGCCCAGCAACAAAATGAACAGCCCTTGCAGGTCTTGAACCCAGAACTCATTACACTGAAGTCACAACACTTAACCACCATGCCATAACCACTGTGGCAACAGCTGTTGTTTTACCAATATCGCTGTCAATATACATATTGAGTAGTACTGAACAATTGCCTTTACTTCCGATATTGTGTAGTCCTTGTCATTAATATGACTGTTGCATCACATATGTTGTTTTATCATAATGTACACATAGCAGATACATATGGTGAGATACATGTGGGAGGGTATACACAACCGTGATGTTTACTCATGACAGGAATATGGTTGTATACATATCATAGGTGTATATATGTACATACACATGTATACTCATGTATATGTCTGTATACACATCAGTATAGAGCTACATATATATGGCCATGTGTGCATCTCTTTGTGTGTACACATATATATATATATATATATATATATATATATACACATACGTGTATATATAGGTATACATATATGTACATATAGATATATGTGTATATAGCTATATATGTATGCACATCCTATGTGTACAGATATGCCTGGTTATGCTGGTATATATACATATATATATATATATATATATATATATATATATATATATATAACTATATGTGTATAAATATTTATTCTGATATACCTACTACTGTCAATATATTTGTAGATATCCATACGTATATGTGCATATGTATCACTATCTGTATATGTGTAGACATATATTGCTCTGTATGTGTATATATATGGGTGTGTATATGTATATCTATGTACATCTACATACCCATCTATATATGTTGATATGTATATGTGTAATCATATATATATAGATATCTGGATAATTATATGTACACATATTTTCACCATATCACCTGGACATGGAGTGTAGCACTACCCCACTACCAGCACCTATAGTCCCAACTTCCTAGTGCAAGGGGATGTCAGGTATGTATAGCAGGCATATTAGTAGACTATTGCTACTGTGATTGTGATTGTCTTCACAGACATGGTGCATGTGGGAGGTCACATTTGCTTTTCACGTGTGCCATTGGCTACTGACAGACATCCTAAGGACATCATAGTAAAGTACTGCTGCTAGCACGTAATGCCCCCATGGACTGCAGCAGAGATATTGGCCAATATATATGGACATTCTGACACACACTGTACAGTCCAGATGTATACACAGAACCCCATAGTGCAAAACATGTGTACCATGCCTGACAATTTGGATGTTAACAGCCATGTAGATGGGTATAACACATAATGACTGGTGTACATATGCAGCAATAGGTTATGCATTCACACACCCCTGTCTGGCCTGACACATAATAACCGCTGTTACAGGGGTGTCATGGCCACATTCTACCCACTAGATATTGACATACATCTGTACAGCATCCCACTGCTCTGTCTGACATGCATGATTGTTAAGGGAGGCCCGGCAGCAGTACATCTGGCAAGTATCTGCACATAACATCTCACTGGGTAAGTACAGTAAGCTGCTAGGCATGTAACAATGCACTGTGCAGGCTACAGGCAGACTGGCTCAAAACTGTCCTACATCTCCTATGGGGGAATGCACATATACCTGCTTATATAGCAGGCTCTATAGGCATGTCACAGCACAAGGTAAGATACACCTGTGTGAAAGTACATAACACAACCAGTGTGAACACAGCCACAGTCACATATGGTAAGTTAGCATAATATTACAGTATATGGACTATCTGTTCAACACCATCCTCATATGTGCCACTCACAGACTAACCCTATATATACTGGGCTGCTACACAGTTTGGTCTGATGGCTGTCTGTGGTATGGGGCATGTGTGTGTATGGATCTACAAACATATAAGCCAATACGGTAACATACAGTGGAGCAGCATGTAACATCAGATAGGACGGGACCTAGAACAATGACATCTACCACAGTCAGCATGCCATTTCAGTTGTAGTGAGTGTGGATGTGATCATACACATAATACAACACACACACAAACACACAGGGTGCCAGCACTGACATGCATGGGTGCATTTCTGCACGGGTGTGTGGTGGTCAACTGTGCCAGATGGCTATACAAGGCTAGGTGATGGGTATACCTTGGCATCAGGCCACATGACAATGGTCAGCATTGTGGCTCAGGGCTATAGTTTCTGCATTTGCCCACACAGATGGGTATTGTATCCCCCATCCAGTCACCTGGGTGACTATTGTGTGTGGCCAATGCTGTGCATCACTTGCCATGTATGTGTTCCTTAGACCATGATATGAATGGTGTCTGGGATGTGCACACCACCCACATGCATATACAGTGACATGTGGAACTGTACCTGGGGTGTCTGGCCCATGTTGTGTACACAGATTATCATCAGATGTGCTAGTCTTGGCCACCTGTGGTGGGAACTGGTAATGGACAGCAGGTTTACCCTGCACCTACATTGATAGCATGCTAACGACATTCCCTGGTGTCAGTGGCATCTGTCCATACAGGGCATGTTTTCAGGCATGGTATGTCCTTTGTGGGTCACATGTGATGGCACCACATGTGTTGCAGGTGTCCAGTGGGGAACATGGGAAAGGTGCACTCTCTGCATGTATGTGCCTATTGGACAGATGGAGAGGGTGCCATGCTCTCTGTAGCCCACTGCAATCACTACATAGTTACTATCAGTGCCCAATATGCAATGTGCTACCCACATAATGGCTGTTGCCTAGGCATGTGTGTGTGCGTGTGTGTGTGTGTGTGTGTGTGTGTGTGTGTGTGTGTGTGAGACATGGGTTGAGAGCATGCTCTGGGTAATACTTAGTTTGCTAACTGTGATTGCATGGCCTTTATGTCATGTATGGGTATGGATTTGCACCCCAGCCTCTTGGCTGTTTGACATCTATTATCCCTGTACGGTGGACATTGTGATATATATAGTAAGGCCACCATATAAGAAATCTGCAAAATCCATACCACATTGGACCAGGTGTCACACACTCACACTGGATGTGAGTTACTACCACACACACACCTATCATGTCTGGGAGTAGAACCCCAACCTTACTAGTTTATTACATGACAACACTATGCAGTTATAGAACACACCACAGAGATTACTGGAATATTCTTTCCCCAAAGGTGTATATCACATTGGGTGACATCAGCAGGATTGGCAAAGTAGGACATTTGAATTGTAGTGATTGTGGCTAGGCTAAAATGCATTGCTCCCTACACAGACAATGACACACACAAAACATCCACAACTGACATGTGTGGGAATAGAACCCCTAAAAGGGGTCTGTATCACACTACAGCATAGATCGGTTATAGAACACACCACAGGGACTACTGCAGAACTCCTTCTCCAAAGGTGTATTTCACAATGAATGACATCAGCAGGATTGCCAAAGTAGGCCATTTGAAATGTACTGAGTGTGACTTGCCTAAAATGCATTGCTCCCTACACCAACATTGAAAAACACACAAAACATCCAGAGCTGCCATGGTTGGGCAGAGTTCTATATCACACTACAGCAGTATACAATCACAGGACAAGCTACAGAGATTACTGGACTACATTCTTCCTAACTACCTAACTAATGTAACTTCAGCTACCTAACTAATGTATCATACTACAGCAGTACACAGATACACGATGCACTACAGAGGTTACTGGGCTACAACCTTCCCAGAGGTGTATTTCTAGGTGGATGACATCAGCAGCCTTGCCAAAGTTGAGCATTTGAATTGTAGGGAGTGTGACTACCCTAAAAAACATTGGTCTCTATACAGACACACACTTGCCAAGTGTGGGATTCAAACAGCTACCTAACTAACATATCACACGACAACAGTACACAGTTACAAGACACACTACTGAGATTACTGGGCTACAACTTTCCCAGAGGTGTATTTCTAGGTGGATGACATTAGCAGCCTTGCCAAAGTTGAGCATTTGAGTTGTAGGGAGTGTGACTACCCTAAAAAGCATTACTCTCTACACAGACAGACACACACTTGCCAAGTCTGGGATTAGAACAGCTACCTAACTAATTTATTACACTACAGCAGTATGCAGTTACAGGACATGCTATAGAGATTCCTGTGCTACAGCCTTCCCAGAGGTGTATTTCTAGGTGGATGACATCAGCAACCTTGCCAAAGTTGAGCATTTGAATTGTAGGGAGTGTGACTAACCTAAAAAGCATTGTGCTCTACACAGACAGAGACACAGTTGCCATGTTTGGGATTTGAACTCCTCCCTAACTATTTTATCACATTACAAAATTATGGTAAGTGTCACAGAGATTACTAGGCTACAACTCTCCCAAAGGTGTATTTCACAGTGGATGACCTCAGCAGGCTTGTCATAGTACGGCTATGGGGAGGGGAGTGTGTGTGTGCATGGGTGATAATCCATTCATCCAGAGGTTGACACACCACATGTGGGCACACACACAGGGTAATATTTCACAGGTATGTGTATACAGCTACTAGATGACTACTTCCTTGTACAGTCATGTTGCACAGCTGGCACGTTCACCTCATAGTCTGTAATGCTGACAGATACTGGTGGCTAGTATCTACAGTGAGTGACATCTGACCCTCATGTGGTTGGGTCACTTTGGCTATGTGCTGGGTGGGACAGGCCTGGATGGCTCCTTGTCACAGTCACCCTCTTCCACACATCTATATATGTCTACCTTTGGCTTATTATAGTTTGTTGTCCTTACATATATGTGTGTATTCCTATCCACTGTGTGTGCAAGGCATGAGTGGTGCATATTGACGAGTGTTTGCAGTAACCACTGTGACTGCCAGATATGTCTGGTCCACTGGTGTTTGCAGACATGGCCTTCATGTGTTCAAGTGTGTGAGCATGCCCAGTATGCTCATCTGTATTTAATGTGTGGATCGAGTCCAGGTAGTTTCTACTGCAGTGCTGACCTTTGCATTGTACACCGACATGTGACATGCTATTTCTGCAGGGTATCCATCAAGCATTTGGCATTGACTGTTCCTACATTTCTGCATAGGATGGTGGGGGGGGGCTCACCTGACTATTTCTACATTTCTACATAGGATTGGGGGGAGCACAACTGACTGTTACTACATTTCTACATTGGATGGGGACGGCATACCTGACTATTTCTACATTTCTACACAAGATTGGGTGGGGGCACACCTGACTGTTATTACATTACTACGTAGGGTGAGGGGGCTCACCTGACTATTTCTACATTTTTACACAGGATGGGGGGCACACCTGACTGTTCTTACATTACTAAATGGGGGGGCACACCTGTCTATTTCTACATTTAACACAAGTCCACAGTGCCAATTCCAATAAAGGCTGTCCCTCCTACATAAAATCCCCTGTTCAGAGGATAATCAGATGGCAGAAAAGTGTATGCAGCAAAACACAATTTATTAGGAATTAAAACAAAAGTCAAGAACAATAATTCCCTGGATTAAGTGCTTTTATCTCCCCTCAGGAGACTTCATCAGAATCAATTAACAAAAGAATAAACCCATATTAAGCACTCCACAGTACCAATATCATTGGTCAATCAATTAACCAGTCTGTAAAATCAATTAACCAGTATGTAATGCCTATTTCTACATTTCTAGACAGGGTTTGGGGGGGGCACACCTGACTGTTATTACATTACTAAGTAGGGTGGGGAGCTCACCTGACTATTTCTACATTTCTACACATGATGGGGGGGCGCACCTGACTGTTATTACATTACTACGTAGGATGGGGGGCACACCTGACACTTGTACACATTGGCTATGACTGTACTGGTAGTCAGGTACTCCATTTCATTCTGTATTCTTACCTATCATGCTGACTAGAGGCATACCAGTGTACTACAAATCATAGCTTTGGATGCCCTACATATTAGTGTCTGACTTCTTACCCTTCAGAACTAACATCCGACTGCCTGACCTGCTGTAGTCTGCATAGTGGGTCTGGGGGGAGGTTAACAATAGCCATCATTCAGGGGCCATAGCACAGGCTCTGTTTGGGTTTGTCTACATCTGTCCTGCTGGCTGAGACTGTTGTTGGGTATGTGAACCGCCCTGACTGGCATGTGTGGGTCATATGGACACACATGTCACTCAGCACATTTCCTGCAGTGGGTTTTGTCACCCTGTGTAGTACTGGCTACTATGGTGACTCCAGTATGTGTTACAGATGTCATGGTGCCACTATGGGTGTCTACAGTCTGCTGCCATAACATTCCTCCACTCTATTCCCTTGTATGCTCACATCCATACCATAGATACAGGTAATGACACATTCTACTCCATTTGGCAAGTGGTAGGTTGATTGACTTACTTTGAGGGTGTGCCAGACTTGCAGATGGTGCTGGAGGGCTGCCTATGTCAGATGCACATAGTACACTCCCTATACATGGTTGAGAACAGGTAGTGTCATGTTTGGCATCCCTTTTACTGTATGTGCGAGTCAGAGAGGTGTCATTCCCTGTGTCTCTACTGTGTCAGTGTATGTGCTATGTTTTTGCCTCTTTGCCACAGCCTTGGCATACTGGACACGCCTCCATCTGCCTACTGGGGCAGGCTCAGGTTGTTCCTCCTCCGAGTCACTCTGTGCCTGTGCAGACCTTGGCATTGGTGGTGGACCCTGTGGCCCTGCCCCATGCTGTTCCTGCTGTAGCTGTTTCTGCAGGATCATATTCTGTAGCATGGCACATACCATAACAATTTGGGTACATATAGCTGGTGAGTACAAGGCTTCACTGGATGTGTCCAGACACCGGAACCGTGACCTGAGCATTCCAAACACATGGTCTATTATAGGTTTGGTCTGTGTGTGTGCCTCATTATGGCATTCTTGCTCAGGTGTGCCTGCATTTCTGATGGGTGTCATCATCCTCGGCTCCAGTGTGTAACCAGCATCCCCCACTAGGTGACCATAGGGGATGTCCCCATTGGCAAATCTCTGGTACAGCTGCGTCAGATGCCATATGTGGGAATCATCATAGCTTCTAGGGCAGCCAGCACACACATTCATTATAATGCTCTGGGCATCACATACAACCTGGCAGTTGACAGAGGGGATGCCCCTGCAGTTGATGTAGGCCCTACCCCGATCACCAGGTGGTGCTTTGATGTGTATATGCGTGCAGTCTATAGCACCCACTACCTCAGGGTATTCTGCTATTTGGTGAAAGAAACGCATATTGCTGGCCAACACCTCACGGGTGTTGAGGAAATATATGTGCTCACTGGCATGTGCTGACATGGCATCCAGAAACTAGTGGAATACTCTGGATGCTGATGCCTGTGAGATCCCCATGATATCCCCAGTTGAGCTTTGGGAGGTACCTGTGGCTAGTATTCCTAGGCCTACACATACCTTGGTATCCACTGGGATGGGTTCCCCTCGGTCAGTCTGGTGTGTCAGATGTGGCCCGTACAGCTCAAAAATTTGCTGTAGGAGGTCTCTGTCCACCCTATAGTGCTCCACTATCTCCAGCTCATGTAGCCCCTGGTAGGTTACCCTGGGTCTGTACACTCTTCTTCATCTCCTCACTGTGGGTCGATTGGCAGCATTCACATCCTCACCACCCTCAGCTTTTTGCACATGTTGTTCTATGTTGCCTGCTGCAGCCCTTCTCATTTTGTAGGTTTGTTTGTTAAAATATCCCCGCTTGTATACACCACTGGTGTAGAGTGTGGGAAAAACCAGAGTGGAAGGTGTTTGCATGGTTTATAGTAGTGTTCTGGGCTGGGCTGGTCTGCTGCCTGTGTAAACTGGCTGATTCTGATACATTTCACCTACCAGATAAGCTAGTTCTCCTTGATTACCTTCCTACTGCTGTTTTCCCTTCCCTTTGCCTTCCTGTTTAAGGCCAGGTGCACGCCTCCCATACAGAGTGCTCAAATGTGCACAGTGCTGCTATTTCCTGGTTTAACTTCTTTTTTCTTCCTGTAAAATCCGGTGCGTGATGCGCACACCTGCTTAGGCTTTATAAAGAGTGCTAGGCTGGTTTAGACACACCCCCTAGCTTAGCTGTGCTAAGCTAGGAGCAAACCTGAGCCACAGGGTTTCAGTCTGCTTAAAGTATGCCTGACCCCCCCCCCCCCACCATGATGGCACCTAACTCCTAGACTTGCACCAAACTATTCCTTCTCTTACACTGTTGGGACCTGGCTCACATGCTGGGAAAAACTGGGATTCACTATCCTTCCCCTCATTTGCATAGGATTGCCTGCTAATGCATAGTTACATGTCTCACACTGAGCCTCTCCCCTAAGCAACCACTACTCACTGGCCATGTTGTCTTCTGCCTGCCATTGACTTGCATGGCAGAATACTGATTTTACAAACAAAACATGGAGAACACAGACCATAAAACTGGTAACTAATAATTGAAAAAATGGTTTGGATGCACCGGAAAGCAATAAATAATTTATTCCACAGATAAATACAAGTGCTTTCACCCGGCCGTAGTGCTGGGCTTTTTCAAGTAAAAAACAAATACATACAAACACAGATCAGTATAAATACTCTTTCCCTTAAAAAAGGCAATACAAAGGTAATAACCTTGGGTATTCTGTATTAATGTACTTTATGAATGGAAAATAGTGTAATATTTTAAACATATGTATTTTTATGTTTTATATACTTTTCACACATATTTTGTGTTTTGCACTTTGCTATGCAGTTTTATTTTTAGAGCAATGAATGTAAATGTCCCTTTAAGGGATTTTTGGCACCTTTTTTAAGGTAAAGAATATTTATACTGATCTGTGTTTGTATGTATTTGTTTTTACTTGAAAAAGCCCAGCACTATGGCCGGGTGAAAGCGCTTGTATTTATCTGTGGAATAAATTATTTATTGATTTCCAGTGCATCCAGACCATTTTTTTTCAGTTATTAGAATACTGATTTTAGTTAGAATGCTTAATTTAGGTTAATTTTGTTATTTTCCCTGATCCCATTTGCTCGCCGCTGCCCTATGCTTAAACAGCTGAGATCAGCTAAAAAAAATAAAAGTTGATTTTTGTATTTTTTTAATGTTTGCAATGCCAATGGCCTTATACTTGGCCATTGGCATGCTTACTACATGATATGCAGCCTTTATTTAGAGCTGTCACAGCTCCGTTTTGGATTGTGCAGAAATGTACTCGGTTATTAACCGAGTACATTGCTCCAGATAGCACTAGTCCTACACGGACGGTAGCAAGCTTCTTGGATTGCAAAATTACCTAATTTGCATAGATTTCTCCTGCAAATGGGGTGATTTACATACAAGAGCTTCGTCCATGCAGGATTAGTGCAGGAGTGCTTGTGCACTCCCCTGCAGGCTGTTCCTTGATCACACAGCAGACATATTGCCTGCCTGAGCTCCTGCACTGATCTTGCATGCCATGCAAGCTTTTGAGAATCCAGGGGATGGTCTTGTCCATATGAAGTTTGAGTTTTCAAAAACTAATCTGACATAAAAAAAAAAATATATATTTATATATATATATATATATATATATATATATATATATATATATATATATATATATATATATATATATAGATAGATACATATATATATATATATA